>NW_024533872.1:0-74097 GCF_016097555.1 Gigantopelta aegis | reverse complement strand
TTGGTGGTATTATGTAATAAACTAGGGATGAACAATATAGTTTTTTGTCGTTGGGGTTTGGGTCACAACCCTCATACCACCAATCAAATTCCTACCAAGCGGTAAGGATGCACTAATGAACTAATCTAAGACCGGACAACGTAACATTAGATATCATGTTATCTATCAATATCATCAACAAGTACATTACACACAGATAATAATTATAGAAAAACAAAGAAGTACATGGAAATATTTCCTACCCTAAAAAAAGTGTGTCTTGGGTTATAAATTAATGAGTTTCATTTTCAATTACTCAGTTTTGAATAAATTTGGGTTTAAGTTTCTCTTCCTTATTGCAGATGTTTTGTTTAGGTAATGGTTATACCTAATTTGGAACATGTTGCCAACTAATTCGGCTTTGTTATGAGAGTACATTAATAATAAGAAGAGCATTTATCTTTGCCGGTATAGTTGCGACAATCATTTGGATTATCTTATTTTGGATTCCTCAACTTCAGTTGTAAGTTATAGTTCTCATTCATAGGTTGACTTCTATAATTATACAATGAGTGGTTATTACTTCATTTGTCTATCTAGCAGCTGCAGACTATAGCTAAACCTGACCTAAGTAGTACGTTGGCCTCAGAAAAGGGGGGTCATGCTGCCAGTATTATTATCACCGATCAACATCTTCTAAGCTTATGATGACAGGTGGAATGGATAATGATCATAAAAAAATAAAGGACTGCTGGATACTGGAATATTAATGAGAATTCATGGACAAAGGTAATATCATGTACTATTACTCTGTTCAGTTTATGATAGCATACATCTTAAGGAAATTAGGGTAATAGTTTGAGATTTATAACAACAAATTAATTTCACAAAATATTGAATAAGCCATCTTGTTCTAATTGGTTTTTTAGTGTTGTGTAGAGTGATAACTTATGATTTTATCTGGGGCTAGTTACATATATTCACAATAATGTTCTCTTATATATTTTAATTACAAGTAGAAATAATTAAGTAGTGTAGGTAGTACTATACATATTTGTTAAATTGATATGATCAAGTTATTAGTTTATGTATTTTAACAAGTATTATGTTACTTGGGAATAATAGCAATAGTATAAGTAGTGGTTTCAATTCTTACCATTATATTTCCTCCTCCTGTACTTTACTATCGTTTAAGAAACCATTGCTTGTACATGTAATATTTCCTAACTACACTAAAGATTAATTACCATGATTCGATCACTGAGAGAAGTGACCACTCTTTATCAAACATTTGTTATGGACACACACTGTGTATGGTTGAATAGCTGTAGGAGGAGTGAGTAAATCCTGGCACACCTGTCACAGGACCCTAATATAACAATATTGGCAGAAATAAGGTAAACAAACACACAATAAAAAATGTCATATTGGTCTTTATGTATAAGTATTTGATACCATTTTTAGTTTAGACACTTTAAGAACAATTTCCATTGATGTTAATGAGGTATCTCAATATATATCTCTACCAATAAATCAGATGTCTATATACATGAGGTATCTCATTGATACCCCCCATTTTCTCATTAACATCAAAAAAAGATAATTTAATCAATTAGAGTTCTGCTGAATATCACTCTTGGGTTGTACATGGATATAACTGGGGTGGCTTATGTTTGTCTCAGGCTTGTCTCCAGACTGAAATGCCCAATGGTGGTGTGGCAAGAAGACTAGGCTTGTTTTTTGCCTTGTGGCTCTAAAATAGTTAGACAATGTGCTGAAGTTTTTATATAAACTAGAGCACTCAGATTTTTTCCCTTAGCTCCTTTTCTTGTAGGAAGCTCCAACCCTCATTATCACCTATTGATACATAAATATTCACTGACATAGCATATACAGTATAATATGATGATTTCAATACATAATGACATACATGGTCTTTAATCTTTCATATCTCACCATCTTTTTACTAAAATAATTATATAATTGGTTTTTAAGTAACACCTCCACATACTCACTGTTCACACATTGTGTACTTTTCAATGCAACAATTCACTTTTTGTTTTACTGCATGTACCATAATATATCATATATTAATACTTGATAAATCTTGCTCACATTAACATATAATAAACCTTGTTAATCAAAATTTAGATTATTTTCACGTTGATTTTATTTTGTTTTTATCTGTTTGTTGCTGTGGGAGACTTTATAGTTGACATATCACTGTAACATACTGACCACAACATTTTAACTAGTTAGTTATACACCAGGTGACCTTGTTTAATACTACATAGTAGAATCTTATTATTATCATATATGTTATACTAGTAGTACTACATTGTATACTGACATTAGTACGTGTTGTTTCTCTCATATAGTCCTCAATGGTGGTCAATGGTCACGTAGGGTTTGTACTAACTCTAATGATCTAACCTCAACTTATAACTACCAACAAAGAGTATTAAAACAACTCACAGAAGGAAGGAGAGAATGGATAGACCAAGACCATGGAAAAAAACAAAATGTAAAAACAAGAAGACAAGGAGTTTCAAGTCTAATCTATCATGAGTCTCTTCAAGATGATTAAAGGAGACTAGAGACCATTATCACCAACAACTGCAGCAACGACAACAAGCTCACATCAGTTACAACAGTTTCAAGATGAGATACAACAGACCAAAGATCAATATCACCGACAACTACAACAGAAACAACAATGGGTACAATAGTTAGAATATCAATTACAAGAATCTCCAGATGAGATACAAGAGACAAAAGATCAATATCAACAACAACCTACAACAGAAACAACAATGGGTACAAGAATTAGAACATCAATTACAAGATATCAAGATGAGATACAACAGACAAAAGATCAATATCAACAACAACTACAACATAAACAAGAATGGTACAACAATTAGAAGATGAGATACAAAAAACAAGACCAAGCTAGAGATCAATATCAACAAAGTATCTTAGTCTTCTACAGAAACTTCAGCAAACAGAACAAGCTCAGCAAGATATTGAGCAACAGTTTAGAAAAGCTTTGTTCTCAACAGGATCAACCTCATTGGGTTGTGGATAGAGATGAGGTGATCATGACCAGAGGTCTTAGGTAATGGATCATATGGCAAAGTTAAAGTGGCTGTCTTTTCGAGGTCTGAGAGTAGCTGCCAAGTCTCTTCATGGTATCATCATCTCAGAGTACACCAGGGATCTCTTTTCCAGAGAATGGACATTGCTTCTAGAGTACGTCATCCTAATCTTGTCCAATTTATTGGGGCTACTAGGGTAGGTATACCTATAATCCTCATGGAGATGATGGCCACAAGTCTTTATAATGAGCTTCAGAAGAAGCCCTTGACACAATCCCAAATACTTGGTATCAGTTTGTGATGTAGCTTCAGCTCTTAACTACCTCCATTTATGGAACCAGACCCTATTATCCACAGAGATATTAGTAGCCCTAATGTCCTGTTAGAACCATCAGTAGGTGATAACTTTAAAGCTAAAGTAACTGATTATGGAGCAGCTAACCTTCAACAAACAAGCCAAGACAGATATGCCAGGAAACCCAGCCTATGCTTCCCCAGAGTCTCGTTACCCCCGATGATCACAGTCCAGCAATGGATGTCTATAGATACTACTCTGTACTACTGAGGAATGATTCTTCATCATCCACCTGCATATTGACAGTTTTCCTAAGAGAGAAGAGCAAGCTAGTCATGTATCGTGGCCTCCTATGTCCTCTCTCATCAGAGATGTCTCAACCGAGATCATCATTGTCGTCCAACTATGAGCCAGATCTTAGATCAACTCAAAGAACTAAATGTATGATGAAATAGAACTGAACTAACTTTGTGTGATACATTTTTGTAGTTATTAAGATTTGCACACTTTTTGTTCTCTTTTAGTTAAGAGTTACACTGTTAAAATATAAGTATTTAGTTTACAGTTAATTACATTATTATTATCTGCTATAATTGTAATAATATGCTGCATATGTCTGTTTGGCCACTTTTGCCTCTACCATTGGTTAGATTCAGAATGTCAATTATTATGTCCACTCACTTAATATCAACAATCAAAATGTCAAAAGAAGAAGAATACTAAAACCTTATATATAATAACTTAAAGTCCAACAAAGTACAGCATTGATGTAGTTGCTCAGAGATATTTTCTTAACTTCCATTTTTTTCCTTAAGTCTCTGTGATCTTATGTCTATTCTACTATTTCTACAGAGAAGTATGTACTTTGGTTTACCAATCAAGGCCAATTTCAGAGTGTAGTTAAGAACAATCGTCAGTTGACTTTGCAAGTCAATTATTATTTAATTTTGATGAATCCAAACACCTCATAACTAAAGCTTCACACACTCTCTCTTATCTGACATATCTGTCACGCCTGTCATTTATGAGAGAGCCTATACCACACAGTACTACTATAACATCTAATATCTTTATGATTGGTAATCCAATTAGACAGTAGTAATTACATGTACAACTAATATAAACACATCAATGTAGTCACCTTCCATTATGGAGATGACATCCCACTTATCTTTGTAGACATCACAAGATGGATGATCTAGTGAGACAAAATGGCAACACCTAATTAGCCTCTACAAAATATTTGCAGTATGCCTTATTTAAATGTGTTAACATTAAGACATATATTGTAACTAGACATGTTTACTATGAAAACCTGATATTATCATTAACATCAAAGAAAATTATCAGAATCTGTTGCATCATCACTCTCAATTGGACTTGTATTATAACAGGGCTATATTTGTTCAGGCTTATTCCCAGACTATCATGTTATATGGGGGTGTGACAACAAGACCAAACTTGTGTTGGTCTTATGCCTCTAAATTGGTTAGACAATGTGTTGAAGATTTTAGAGCATGTTACCATGCCCATGGGGGTGTGGCAACAAGACTAGGCTTGTATTTGCCTAGACAATGAGTTGAAAGTTTCTACAGGAACTAGACCACTCAGACTTTCTCCTCATGCTCTATTACTGTAAGAACCTCCAACTAATTTCAACCAATTAATATATTAAAACTTAATAGAAATCTTTAATTAACACTCTAAAACCAAGCTTGTATTAATCATATAATCAATATACAACTAAAGCTTGCTAACACATTCCCTATAGTCATTGCCCTCCAAGGTGGCAGCTATGATATAGATTGTCTACAGATTTATAGGCAACTATAACATCACATACAAAGCCTAATCATAAGAAATGTTACCTCCTCCTCACTCCAATCTGTACACCTGTCAATACAGTAGTACTATAACTCTATGGTATCACTATATATTAGTTTATGACTAGTAATCTAATAAGACAGTAGTTTTAACAGTATACAATGGTATATCATTATAACTAAAGTACAGTAGTAACTTATTGACCAATACACATCAATAGAGTATCACCCTCACCTACTGAAATCTTGAAACCATTGATGAAAATGTTTGCAGTAAGTGTGAGGTTATCTATTTATTTATTTAGTATCTGACATATGTGGGTGTATGTATATCCATGTACTATGATTGTTATGGTTTGACATGCTTTTTTACATGTTTCGACAGCTGGCTTGTCATTCTAACATACAAATTCAGAGCCTTGAAGTAGCAAATATGGATGACATTGGATCAAGGCGTAAGTTCCATATAATCTTTACATATAATACTGTTTAGTCTAATACATACAATGTCTATCACTATTGCATATAATATAGTACTTTATTGTACTGAGTACTGAATAAAATGAGAAATTTTAAAAATTGTAATGATTATTATAGCTAATAAAAATTTAATAACAATGCACAAAAATTAGGTTTGTATTAAAATTAAAATGTGTAAATTTATGTGAGCAACAGCACACTTAGGACATAATACTGCTTTTCATTTCACGTTCTCTATATTTCTAGCCTTATAAATTACCACCCTTATGATCTATTTCTATCAACACATGACTCTGAATGATGATTTTAGTGTTCACGGATCGACCAATATAATTAAATAATTTTATGAATATTAAATTAAATACGTTCCTGTGCTTGCATTCTGCCACCCAAGAAGACACTTCGACACACACAGCCAAAGGGTAGGTTATGCTGGACTAGACACAACCCATGGCTAATTTCTTTAGAAGGCTAAAAGAAAGAGGTAGAACTCGTGAAGCCCCCTTCAGGTAATGTTACTAGATGTCATGTACTAAATTAGTAGTAGTACAATATCTACACTTGTAGGTATTATGTAGTATCACTAACTAGACCATCTTTCTCTACAGTGAGTGTCTAACTAGTGGAGACTAGTATAATGTAGGACTACATGTATCATAAATATAGTAGAAGATGAGGGTTAGGTTTTGTGAAGTATATGTCAAAGTATATAATTTAGTATAGTCTTTGTACAAGTCTTGTAGTAGATGTGATGATATAACTGTAGGTAGATTACCTTATACTGTAACCTGATCTCAAGATATGGTACATATCATTCTCTACAGAACACTACAAACTTGTGAAAGAGTCTTTCATCACACTCAAATCATTGGTAATAGCTCTGTACTTGTGGGGTGGGGAACTCAGATGATTTTACCAGATGTACATAATAATGAGGAGAAAAGAAGAATAGCTTCACATGTCCAAGTATTTGATATTACTACTGGTAAATGGGACAATCAGACTACCAGAGTAATCCTCCACTAGGAATGATTGGTTATTTCTGTACAACAGTCAACAACAAAATTTATTATTTCGGTGGATATTGTGGACATGACTTGTGCTACCATAACAGTCTCCATGAGTTAGATACTTCTAATCCTCACCTGGACCCAACTACAACCTACTGATGACAATATAACAGTGATGAAGAGAGGCTATGTGGGTATTATGTCATGTGAACAAGCAGGACATCACTGTCTTTTAGTTTATTGGAGGACTTGGATCCCACCCTCTATACAATTACCACAAGCTCAATATTAGCAGTATCCTGATGTGGTAGTATCTACTAATTGACATAATATATATGACCTGACAACAGGTAATAACATTACTATATCATATTATATTATCAGATATCCCTAGATTACAGTCAATGTTATTACATATAATTATATATGATGTATTATTATATGTTACAATAATGAACATCAGTAATTGTAAACTAGAAGTATAGGACGATATTTTCTATCATTAATGATTAGTATGTGTTGTTGTGGGTTTTATGGATCTTTTTTGTTCTTAAGTACAATATGTTTTTATGGATAATATTTAGTCATTATTATTACATGTGTTTTGGGGGGGGTTTGTTCTCCTTTTCTTTTGTCAATGGATCATACCTGAGATTATTGGACAATGTATGCCACCTAATAGGAACTTTGTTATGGAAGCAGTAACAATACAAGAGCAATCATCTTTGGTAGTGTAGTTGAAGGTATATTATCTAATACACTCTATATACTGGATATCATCACCCATACAGTGGTAAGTTATATTATCATTCATACACTGACTGATAACATGGTATATAATGAATGTTAGTTGAGTCACTTGTCTATCTAGCACTGGCAGACTATAGATAAACCTGACCAATAATACAATGGCCAGAGGAAAGAGGAATTCCATGCTGCCAGTATTATCACTGGATCAATATCACCTACACTAGTAATGATAGGTGGACTGGATGATGAATAACAGAACAATAAAGGGGACGTTGGATACTGGATATTAATGAGACATCATGGACAAAGGGTATCATATAATATTAGTTTATAATATAGAATACTTTTTTACTCAGGTAGATAGTGTTTTTAGAGTAAAAATGACAAACCAAAAATAATTTATTTAAATGGAGTTAAGTAAAAAGTTGTTGTAAATTCAAGTGGAAACTATTAAGTAGTTAACAATTTAGGTGATAGTGGTCATTTTAATGAAGAAATTCTTGTTGTACATTTACGTGCTGTAAATATATAGTGTTCACTGCTCAGGTCAAGTCCAGTTAGTGATTTAAGACGGCTTTTCTTAACTGTGAGTGCTATGATGATGATTGTGACTGATCATAATTAAAAGCTTGAAGCTTCATATTAGCTTGGGTCTTTGCATAGCATTCTATAGTCTTCTATAAATACTTATGCTAATTCTCTAATGTTCTGTGAAGTAAGTATCTTTTAAAACAATTATAGGATGATTTTTAAATTGTAATGTTTAGTTATTAATTTCCTAAACAGCTAGTGCTCTAGTTTTTGTATAAGAGTTTCAAGATATATTGAATTATGTGAACTATATATCTCCAGCTTATTCTTATTATGAGTTATAACACTGTGTTAAATGCTTAGCTCAAACTGAGCAGAGTATATTGTTTATAATTATTAAGAAGAACAATTATTACTTTATAACAAATTACTATATGATCTTAATGTACTACTTAGTATGTGTGTAGTATATTAGTAATTAAATATTAAATGGTATATATTTTGTGCCTACATGGAGTATATCCTCAGTGTAACTATGGTTTATCTATACAAATAATGTCTCTGCATGCTACAGATTAACCTACCTGACTCTGTCACTGAGAGATATATCCACTCTCTATCAACATTTATCATGGGACCATATTGTGTGTGGTTAGTAGTTATAGGTGGTGGAATAAATTATGAAGATGACACAGTCGTCAAAGACCCCAATATAACAATGTTGGTAGAACTAGGTAAGTAAGTCATTACACACATAATAACAGGGCTGTAGTACCCAGCAAGACAAGTTATTAGATGATGAGCCAACTATTTTTTGATACCTGTGGTATAATTTTCCAACATTATTTATCTCATTGATAATGTTAGTATTATGACTGATCTCTTTTCTTTACATCACCTCACTGCGATTAGTTTATTAAAAATAACAGTTTCTCAATAATTTGTTGCCCTTTTTTGTCCTCTGGTCATTAAGACCACACCTCTAATGAATAATTAATTACCCTGAAAACTTTGGTAGTACACAAAGCATGCTATGTTTGCCTTAGTGCTCATTTTTTTCTTTCTACAGTTTTGAAAAACAAATGTCACATTTATTTTATGTATAGATCATGTCATAGTATTTCTATATCAATCTTTAAGAATGTAACAGAATATGATGATTTCGTTTTTTTTATCTATTAACTTTCTTATATTGCATCTTTACATCATGTAAATGTTAAAAGTAACAATTAAGTTTAACTTCATGTACTGTCCATTCAAACACATGTATTATAACACACACAATTTGATTTTATCATGATATTGAGTACAAATACATTATTATATATTAATACTGTTAAATCTTTGCTTGTATTAACATGTAATCAATTATGTCCAAATTATATAATTTCACAATGATTTAATTGGTATATATCTGTTATTTCTATGGGAGACTTATAGTTGGCAATATTATATGTAACATACCAACCACAATGTTTTACTATATAGTTGTTATATAACAGGTGACCCTTGTTATGTACTACATAGTATAGTCTTATTACTATTATATATGTTATACTAGTAGTACTACATTGTATACTGACATTAGTACTGTTGTGTTCTCTCATATAGTCCTCAATGATGGTCAATGGGTCAGTAGGGTTTGTATTAGACTCTAATGATCTAACCTCAACTGATGACTACCAACAAAGAGTACTAAAACGACTCACAGAAGGAGGAGAGAATGGATAGAGCAAGGAGAGAAACAAAATGTCAAACAAGAAGACAATGAGCTTCAATCAATCATTTGGTCTCTTCAAGCTGAGTTAAGAGTGACTAGAGATAATTATCACCAACAGTTACAAGAGTCTCAACATCAATTACAACAGTCTCAAGATGAGATACAAGAGACAAGACATGCTAGAGATCAATATCAACAAAGTAATCTTAGTCTACTACAACGACTTCACAACAAACAGAACAAGCTCGACAAGATATTGAACAAACAATTAGAACAGCTTCGTTTCTCAACAGGATCAACCTCATTGGGTTGTGGGTAGAGAGGAGGTGAAAATGACACAGGAGGTCTTAGGTAATGGATTAATGGCAAAGTTAAAGTGGCAGTCTTTCGAGGTCTAAGAGTATCTGCCAAGTCTCTTCATGGTATTATCATCTCAGACTATACCAGAGACCTGTTCTCCAGAGAAATGGACATTGCTTTAGAGTACGTCATCCTAATCTTGTCCATTTATTGGGGCTACTAGAGTGGGTACACCTATCATTCTTACAGAGATCATGACCACAAGTCTTTACAATGAGCTTCAGAAGAAGGCCTTGACACAATATCAAATACTGGGTATCAGTTTGTGATGTAGCTTCAGCTCTTAATTACCTCCATTTATGGAAACCAGACCCTATTATCCATCGAGATATTAGTAGCCTAAATGTCCTGTTAGAACCATCAGTAGGTGATAACTTTAAAGCTAAGTAACTGATTATGGAGCAGCTAACCTTCAACAACAAGCCAAGACAGATATGCCAGGAAACCCAGCCTATGCTTCCCAGAGTCTCGTTACCCAGATGATCACAGTCCGCAATGGATGTCTATAGCTATTCTGTACTATTGATGGAAATGATTCTCCATCGTCCCCACCTGCTATGACAGTTCCAAAGAGAGAAGAACAAGCTAGTCATGTATCATGGCCTCCTATGTCCTCTCTCATTCAGAGATGTCTCAACCGAGATCATCATTGTCGTCCAACTATGACCCAGATCTTAGATCAACTCAAAGAACTAAATGTATGATGAAATAGAACTGAACTAACTTTGTGTGATACATTTTGTAGTTATTAAGATTTGCACACTTTGTTCTCTTTTAGTTTAAGAGTTACACTGTTTAAAATATAAGTATTTAGTTACAGTTATTACATTAATTATTATCTGCTATAATTGTAATAATATGCTGTATATGTCTGTTTGGCCACTTTTGCTTCTGACCATGGTTAGGTTCAGAATGTCAATTATTATGTCCACTCACTTAATATCAACAATCAAAATGTCAAAAGAAGAAGAATACTAAAACCTTATATATAATAATTTAAGTCCAAACAAAGTACAGCATTGATGTAGTTGCTCAGAGATATTTTCCTAACTTCCATTTTTTCCTTAAGTCTCTGTGATCTTATGTCTATTCTACTATTTCTACAGAGAAGGTACTTTGTGGTTTACCAATCAAGGCCAATCTCAGAGTGTAGTTAAGAACAATTGTCAGTGACTTTGCAAGTCAATTATTATTTAATTTTGATGAATCCAAACACCTCTTAACTAAAGCTTTATAATATACACACACTCTCTCTTATCTGACATATCTGTCACCTGTCATTTATAAGAGAGCCTGTACACACAGTACTACTATAACATCTTATCATTGTATATCAGTTATGATTGGTAATCAATTAGACAGTAGTGATTTACATGTACAACTAATATAAACACATCAATGTAGTTACCTTCCATTATAGAGATGACATCCACTTATCTTTGTATACATCAAACAAGATGGATGATCTAGTGAGACAACTGGACAACACCTAATTAGCCTCTACAACAAATATTTGCAGTATACCTTATTTAAATGTGTTAACATTAAGACATATATTGTAACTAAACATGTTTACTATGCAAACCTGATATTATCATTAACATCAAAAAAAATTGATCAGAATCTGCTGCGTCATCACTCTCAATTGGACTTGTAGTATAACAGGGCTTATATTGTCTCAGGCTTATTCCCAGACTATCATGTCTTATGGGGGTGTGACAACAAGACCAAACTTGTGTTTGGCTTATGCCTCTAAATTGGTTAGACAATGTGTTGAAGATTTTAGAGCATGTACCATGCCCATGGGGTGTGGCAACAAGACTAGGCTTGTATTTACCTAGACAATGAGTTGAAAGTTTCTACAGGAACTAGACCACTCAGACTTTCTCCTCATGCTCTATTCTGTAAGAACCTCCAACTAATTTTCAACCAATTAATATATTAAAACTTAATAGAAATCTTTAATTAAAACTCTAAAACCAAGCTTGTATTAACATATTATCAATATACAACTAAAGCTTGCTAACACATTCCCTATAGTCATTGCCTCCAAGGTGGCAGCTAAGATATAGATTGTTTACAGAATTTCATAGGAAAACTATAAACAAGCCTAATTCATAAGAAATGTTACCTCCCTCTTATTTCTATCTGTACACCAGTCAATACAGTAGTACTATAACTCTATGGTATGCATGTTATTACTATTATATTAGTTATGACTAGTAATCTAATAAGACAGTAGTTTTAACACAGTATATCATTATATCATTATTACTAAAGTACAGTAGTAACCTTATTGACCAATACACATCAATAGAGTATCACCCTCACCTACTGAAATCTTGAAACCATTGATGAAAATGTTTGCAGTAAGTGTGAGGTTATCTACTTATTTATTTAGTATCTGACATATGTGGGTGTATGTATATACATGTACTATGATTGTTATGGTTTGACATGCTTTTTTACATGTTTCGACAGCTGGCTTGTCATTCTAACTACAAATTCAGAGCCTTTGAAGTAGCAAATATGATGACATTGGATCAAGGAGTAAGTTCCATATAATCTTTACATATAATACTGTTTAGTCTAATACATACAATGTCTATCACTATTGCATATAATATAGTACTCTATTGTCTGAGTATTGAATAAAATAAGAAATTTTAAAAATTTTAATAATTATTATAGCTATAAAAATTTAATGACAATGCACAAAAATTAGGTTTGTATTAAAATTAAAATGTGTAATTTATGTGAGCAACAGCACACTTAGACATAATACTGCTTTTCAATTTTACATTCTCTATATTTCTAGCATTATAAATTACCACTCTTATGATCTATTTCTATCTAGCTTGAATTAGCATTACAATATGCCAGCAAATCAGGACATTTCCACCTACCTTGACAAAAGGTGATCTAAATCTGATCTAAAAGAAAATAGGGCTACAGAAATGGAAGACGACAATGACAGTGACTATTACCATGACAACCATTACCCTACTCCATCAAGCTTCTCATATCATCATCATCCAAGTAGCCATATGTGTTCCAAAGTAGATCATTGAGAGTTGATCTCAAGGAGAGTAAATGTGTCTAGAGCATGTAGACTGTTGCTACCAAATAACTTATAAAGACAAATCAAGCATTGTATCATAGCTTAATTAAATAAGGTGTGTTCATGTTTGTTCATTAAATTTGTAAGTTTATCAGGAAAGCACACACTCGATTGTTTTTTATGGCAGAACTGATGTAATTGACTATAATAGTAACTAGGTAATTAACAAGTCCAACATTCTATAACGTTTTATTTCTCTTTGTAGAAAGCTTACTATATCACTACAAATCCATTGAAAATATACAAAGACTTGGAGAAAGGGCAAACGAAACTGTATATTCAACTAAACAAATTCTAAAGCTGTATTTTTTTGCTAAAAATAATGACGTTTTTAATTGATAACTTTGTTGTCATGGTTATTGATAATAGAGCTGGGTTTTGGAGAATGATATATTTCTAAAGTAACTATACTTGTCTGCACAGGAAGTTACATGTCTGCAACAGTAAATGTTACTATAAAAAATTATGTCAGTCCTGTCTGCAACAGTAGATGTTTCTATAAGTCCAGTGCCTTGCAAGTGCAGCTTGTTCCAATTGCTATATCCCCATATTATATAATGAGTGGTAGTTGAGTTCATTTGTCTATACACTGGCAAAATTATAGCTAAACCTGACCTAGTAGTACAGTATATTAGGAAGTATGTGGTAGTGGTGATAGTGGTGGTAGTAGTGATAGTGGTAGTAGTGATAGTGGTAGTGGTGGTAGTGGTGGTTTTGGTGATGGTGGTGGTGGTGGTGGCGGCAGTTGTGGTGGTGGTGGTGGGTGGTGGTGGTAGTGGTGGTGGCAGTGGTGGTAGTGGTTTTGGTGGTGGTGGTGGTGGTGGTGGTAGTGGTGGTGGCAGTGGTGGTAGTGGTTTTGGTGGTGGTGGTGGTGGTGGTGGTGGTGGTGGTAGTGGTAGTGGTGGTGGTGGTGGTGGTAGTAGTGATAGTGGTAGAGGAGGTTTTGGTGGTGGTGGTGGTGGCAGTTGTGGTGGTGGTGGTGGTGGTGGTGGTAGTGGTAGTGGTGGTGGTGGTGGTGGTAGTAGTGATAGTGGTAGAGGAGGTTTTGGTGGTGGTGGCAGTTGTGTGGTGGTGGTGGTGGTGGTGGTGGTGGTGGTGGTGGTGGTGGTGGTGGTAGTTGTGGTGGTGGTGGTTGTGGTGGTGGTAGTGGTGGTGATAGTAGTGGTGGTGGTTGTGGTAGTAGGGATAGTGGTAGTAGTAATAGGCGTATTTGTGGTAGTGGTGGTGGTGGTGATAGTAGTATTGGTGGTAGTGGTGGTAGTAGTGATAGTGGTAGTAATGATAGTTGTAGTGGTGGTATTGATGGGGGTGGTGGTGGTTGTGGTGGTGGTGGTAGTGGTCGTAGTAGTGATATTGGGAGTAGTGATAGTGGTAGTGGTTGTAGTGGTGGTGTTGGTGTTAGTTGTAGTGGTGGTAATGATAGTGGTGGTGGTGGTGATAGTGGTAGTGGTGGTAGTAGTGATAGTGGTGGTAGTAGTAGTAGTAGTAGTGGTAGTTGTGGTAGTAGTGATAGTGGTAGTGGTGGTAGTGGTGGTAGTAGTGATAGTGGTGGTAGTAGTGATAGTAGTGGTGGTGGTGACAGTAGTAGTGGTGGTAGTGGTGGTAATAGTGATAGTGGTAGTAGTGATAGTTGTAGTGGTAGTAGTGATTGTGGTGGTGGTGGTGATAGTGGTAGTGGTGTTAGTTTTGATAGTGGTGGTGGTGGTGGTAGTGGTGGTAGTAGTGATTGTGGTAGTGATGGTAGTAGTGATAGTGGTGGTAGTAGTAGTAGTGGTAGTGGTTGGTAGTAGTGATAGTGGTAGTGGTGGTAGTGATGGTAGTAGTGATAGTGGTAGTGGTGGTAGTAGTGATAGTAGTGGTGGTGGTGATATTAGTAGTGGTGGTAGTGGTGGTAGTAGTGATAGTGGTAGTAGTGATAGTGGTAGTGGTAGTAGTGGTGGTGATAGTGGTGGTAGTAGTGATTGTGGTGGTGATAGTGGTAGTGGTGGTAGTTTTGATAGTGGTGGTGTTGGTGGTAGTGGTGGTAGTATTGATTGTGGTAGTGATGGTAGTAGTGATAGTGGTGGTGGTGGTGATAGTAGTAGTGGTGGTACTGGTGGTAGTAGTGGTAGTGGTTGTAGTGATAGTGGTAGTAGTGATAGCGGTAGTGGTGGTGATAGTGGTGATAGTTGTGATAGTGTTGGTGGTGGTGGTAGTTGTGGTAGTAGTGATAGTGGTTGTGGTGATAGTGGTAGTGGGTGATAGTGGTAGTGGGTGGTAGTATCATATTATATATAATATTATACAATACTTGCTGTTATTATATACATATAGATGTTCATCTAATGCCAACTGAACAGGTGTGTCTACAATTTAATGAACTGAGGTAAGTTTATATCATATATAATATAATAGTTGACGGAATTGATTCTGTAATAGTTACATACAATAGAGATAATGTTATAATATTCATTAATGGATCAGGTTTACAAGTAGATATATAATAGGACCACATATTGAGAAAATCCCACATAATTGATTAAAATCCCAACTCTTGGGAGTCTTATTATTATATTTAATTGATAAATATTAATATTATGGTTGTGGGCGAGGCCTGTACATGAATGTTATCTGAACAATCTTACTTCAACGTTAATCATTGTCATGAAAATTAAAACAATTGTTTTGCTTTAAGACAGTCTTTGTTATATTATCATAGCCTATAATAGAAATATTTATAAACTGTTTACAACTTACCATCATCATTTACTGGTAAGTCACATGCCTACCTATTTTGGGTCTAGTCTAAATATAGTAACGTAATTCCTGAAAGGTCTGCCTGACATTTTAATCAATTACATGGGAACTTTAAACTTCTCCCTCTTTTCTCATTATATACTCTTGAATATAGTACATTGACTTCTATTTCTATTTACAATATCTTTCATTTATAGAAATGACCTACTACTGTTACTAGAACTCAAATCAGCTTGTGATGTGTGTGACTTTGAGCTACAATCTCTTAAGTAAGTACATTAATACAACATATTAATATATATTATAATATACAATAATAATAATAATATAATATTATAATATATATATATATATATATATATATATATATATGTACATGTATTATTGATACATGTAATGTAGACATCGTCATGAAGCACTTCCACTGATAAACAAAGTAGAATAATCCTACCAGGTATCGATTTAAATAAAGTAATATTGTTTAATTGTTTTATTAGTAGATGCTGCTCATCAACTCCTAAAAAAGTAAGCAATACAGATCTAATGTGCCATGTTCTATTTTATTGTCCATGTCTTTAGTCGTCTTTACAGTTTATGGAGGTAGTCAGTCAGGCAACACAAGGAGTAAGTACTTTATTGCTAGTTACTGTAAGTGACTAAATAGTTTTTAAATAATATTTAATTTTGTAGTAAAGTAATATGTTTTAGTTATAGTTTTAATGACTTTTTTATTAGTTATTACTTTTTTGTTCTTTTTAGCGCAAGAGACGTACTACAGTATTGGAATCGGCTTTAAAGAAAAAGAAAACATAACAAAACTACTTTATTTACATAATGCTCTTAACAAAGTTAACAACATACATATGTCAATAAATCAGTTATTTGGTTATTTTACCATTAATTGGTAACTAAACCTCAAGCCAGACTCTTGAAATAATACAAAAACTACATGGATACAATTATGTTATATTACTTGCTTTAAAAGCATGTGATAATAGCTACTAGTTATGAATTTATTCATTGTTATTACTAAAAGGTGTGGTAAGTGCTGTCACCTGTTGTAATAAAGGAATGAGGTTCTGGAATCATTACAAGGTTGTGGCTGGAGTAATGTCCAGGAGACTCTATGTTACTTTGCCAGAGAAGGGAAGACAATATCTTAGGGAGTTAAATAAGAGGACACAGGCTGTGTTACCAGTTGCTCTTGAACTGTTGCAAAACACTAGATACAAAGTAGAGAATATTAAACAACACATTGAATATTTAGAGAGAGAGTTTGAGAGAGCTAGACAAGATCTCAGTGAAGCAACCAAAGTTCTTGACAAAACAAAGACTGATTTACAAAACCTTTATTCTCGACGTGAACTTGAGTATCGTAAGACAAATATCAGACATTCGTGTTATTCGAGAAATTAATGAGGAAGAGAATGTTTTGAAGGAGAGAGAGGAGAAAGAACAGTCAAAAGCTGATAAATTTTTGAGGAGAGAGACAGAACTGTTTGAGTTGACTCGCTCATCAAATGAAACATTATATAAAAAAACAGCACGAAATTATGCAAATCGTTTATAGTCCTTGGTATTAGTATTGGTACTGTGCTAAGTTTATGGAAAGCATATCACTACTTTAAACCTCATGATATAATGTTTCCTGATGATCCTACTAATATGTCAGCATTAGTTGATGGAGTTAGAATACTAGATACACACAATGAATCTTTAACTAACACTGTCCTTCATGAAATGAAGTGTCAAAGTCAATGTTTAAAGGATATTCAAAAAATCAGGAGACAACTTTAAAAGATGTGAAGGACATTTTATCTGCTCTTCAAAATCAGACCAAGTTCTTAGAGAATATAACCTCTAGTAAAGAGAGTCATGACATATACTCTGGTATCAAAGATCTACAAAATAAAGTGCATGTTAATACAAAAACTTTTAAAGGACTCACTTCATCAAAGAGATATCTGGTCATCTAATAATAATGTATTATCTAATGATTTTGTATTGACAGTTAGTATTGCAATAGCTGCTGGTATTGTCAGTGCTACAATACCAGTAGTTGGATATCTAGTGTACTTTTATAGATGAAATATAATAGCAACTTTTTGACTAATTTATTTATAAGGAACAATACTTAATACTTAGTAGTTTATATTATATGCCCTTGAAGAGAAAGAAAGTTATTATATTTGGGCAAATTTTAGGGATTGAATTATCTATATATCTTCCAAATTTTAATTTTAAAGAAGATCAAACTTACCAAGTATATTTTTTACAGTAACTTTGCATTACTTATTCCACTCATAATTAGCACACACTTCAACAAGAAACAATAATCACATGATATGCTTCAATAAACAAAAGACTACTATTTTGTGGAGACTGTGGCCTATACTATAATGGTGTCAATGAATTAGATACCTATACTAGCTAATTGATAACATGAATGAAGCTATTTATGAGAAGACACTGTGGTGGTATGATATCAACAGAGAGCATAGTAGAGTATTTTAATCTTTACCATCTTCTATTTATACGCTCCACCTTCTACACACTGAACTACCACAAGTTCAACATCATCAATTACATGATCATTTAGTGCATACAAATAAACATGTGACCTCTACACCGTTAAATCATCAGGAACTCATATAAATAATGGCACTTGCCTATTTGGCTAATAAATACATGTATGGTAATTGTGAATCATCACCAAATATTTGACATTATTTCACATTAGCAAATAACGATAACAATAACAATAAAATAATAAAATAAATAATATAAATAATAAATAAATACTTAAATTACTACTACTATAATTACTTAAATTAATACTAATTAATATGTTATTTAATAATTAAAGAAATAGTGATGATAGTTTCTTTATGGTGTATACATAATATGTTAAAGTTCGGAATTTTGTCTTTATAATTCTACAGTTAACTATAACATGTACTCTGATGTATATTTTATGTCATAGAGTGTCATAGTGACAACCCATAGGGGTAGGAACAGGAGGGGTAGGAGGGGCTAAAGCACCCTCCCCCCCCCCCCCCCCCCAACTTTTGTGAAGGGGGGAGCTTAGACAATGAAGGAGTGTTGGATACTGGATATTAAAGAGAAGTCATGGACAAAGGTAAATATCATGTATTATCAGTCATTATTCAGTTTATGATAGCATATATCTTATGGTATTCAGAGTAATAGTTTTAGATTTACAAATTAATTATGGTTTGACAAAATAGTGAAAAATGTTATTATTTTTTTGCTAATTGTTTTTTAGTGCTTATGGAATGATAATCCTATGACTTTGCTTGTGTTTTAGTACATATAATTGACAATAAATGCTCTCTTAAATACTTTAATTCCAAGTAGAAATAATTCAGTATTGTAGGTAGTACTTTATTAACATTGTATTTGTTAAATTGATACAACCAAGTTATTAGTTAGCAATATTTGTAACAAGTACTATATTATTTGAGAATGTGTTATAATAACAGAACATAGAAGTAAGATATTAAATATTATGTTTCTATGCTTTCAATCTTAACTATTATATTTCCCTCATGTGAGTACTATAGTTTATCAAACGATGCATGTACATGTAATATTTCTACACACTACAGATTAATCTTACCTGATTCTATCACTGAGAGATGTGACCACTCTTTATCAACATTGGTTATGGGACAACACTGTGTATGGTTGATAGCTGTAGGAGGAGGAGTAAATCCTGGCATTACCTGTCGCAGACCCTAATATAACAATATTGGCAGAAAAGGGTAAACAACACACAATAATAAATGTCATATTGGTCTTTATGTATAAGTCATGTCATAACATTATTAGTTAGACAATTAGTGAACAATTTCCTTTGATGTTAATGAGGTATCTAATACTATTTATATATATCTAGTAATCAATCACATGTTTATAAGCATTTGGTATCTCATAGATACCTCATTTCCTCATTAACATCAAAGAAAGATAGCATTCTGCTGAATCATCACTCTTGGATTGTACTTGGGTATAACTGGGCTGGCTTAGACTGTCTCAGGCTTGTTTCCAGACTACCATGCTCCATGGGAGTGTGACAAGAGGACTAGGCTTGTGTTTACTCTAAATTGGTTAGACATGTGCTGATGGTTTCTGTAGGAACTAGAGTGTTCAGACTTCACATTCGTGCTATATTTCCAGCAGAACCTCCAATCCATTGACAACCTATCAATATATAAATACTTATTAGCATAGTCTATACAGTATATGGGATGATCTCAATACATATTGGCATACAAAGTAATTAACTTTAATCTTTCATGATCATTTTTTACTAAAATAATTTAGTCCTCAACGATGGTCAATGGTTAGTAGGGTTTGTACTAGACTCTAATGACTTGACCTCAACTTATAACTACCAACAAAGAGTGTTAAAAAGACTCAACAGAAGTGAGAAGAGAATGGATAGAACAAGAAGAATGGATCAAAACAAAATGTAAAACAAGAAGATATGGAGCTTCAATCTATCATTTGGTCTCTTCAATGTGAGCTAAAGGAGACTAGAGATTGCTATCATCAACAACTACAGCAAACACCAAGATTGCTATTGTTGTCAAACTATGAGCCAGATCTTAGATCAACTCAAAGAACTAAATGTATAATAAACTAGAAACTGAACTAACTTTGTGTGATAAATTTCTAGTTATTAGAACTTAATACTTTGCCACTTTTTAGTTATGAGTTATACTGTTGTCTGCAGTTAATTTATTGTAATAATATGCAACTGTTACAACTGTGCTAGTTGGCTACTATTGTCTCTGACCATTGGTTTGGTCTCAGAATGTCAACTCCCATTGTGTTCACTCTTGCAATAAAAAATATCAAGTATCAAAATGTCAACTTTCCAAAAATGGCAGTTATAAAGAATTACATTAGAACACTACAGTTGTACATATATAATAACTTAAAGTTCAACAACATACATTAAAGTGTTGATATAGTTGCTCAGAGATATTTCCTAACCTCCATCCATTCTTTCCTTAAATCACTGAAATTTGAAACTTTATCACTGTATATCAGTTATAATTGGTAATCCAATTAGACAGTAGTAATTACATGTACAACTAATATAAACACATCAAATGTAGTCACCTTCCATTATAGAGATGACATCCACTTATCTTTGGATACATAAACAAAATGAATGATCTAGTAAGACAACTTACAGCATCAAATTCTACAACAACCATTTGCTTATTTAATGTTTTAATATTAAGATATATATTGGATGTTTTTAAGGTTAACACTTTAATATGAGTTTTCCCAGCCCAATTGAATAACACAATAACACAGTGTTTTACTAATCTAGTGCTATTACATTTCTAGTTATATTATTTCTTTATTACTGAAATCTTAAATCCACAATTTTGTATTATTATAATAACTTATAAATACTACTCATAAATATTGCCTCTCTCTTTTTATCTATCATATCTGTCACCTGTTATTTATGAGGGAGTGTATACATACAATACTACTATAACTCTTTGGTATGTCTTTAAGTATTAGTTATGATTGTTAATACAATAAGACAATTAGCTACAACAGTAGAATTTTTCATTAATTGGATTAACTACATTTACACCTAATCATTATGATGATGATCCTATTAGACAGTTTATATGATTTTTATGTACAACTAATACACATCAATGTAGTCATTTTCTATAATAGTTCTGTTATTAAGATGACATTCATTATCTTTATTACAAGTATAGATTAAAAAGATGAATGATCTTGTGAGACAATTAACAACACCTAATCAACTATACAACAAACGTTGTAGCATACTTTATATAATATGCAAGTATTATTCAATATTCCCCACCCAAAACTAAAAATGTCTGGTTTATTTAGAAGGCTAAGAGCTACAGCTAAAAATACTAAAGTCCCATCAGGTAATGTTACTAGATAATCATGTACTACTTTAACTAGTATAGTAGTACAATATCTACACTTGTAGGTATTATGTAGTCTCACTAACTAGACCGTCTTTCTCTATAGTGAGTGTCTAACTAGTGAGACTAGTATAATATATGGACTACATGTATCATAATATATAGTAGAAGATGAGGGTTAGGTTTGTGAAGTATATGTCAAGTATATAATTAGTATAATCTTTGTACAAGTCTTGTAGTAGATGTGATGACATACTGTAGGTATATTACCTTATACTGTAACCTGATCTCAAGATATGGTACATATCATTCTCTACAGGACAATACAAACTTGGTGAAAGAGACTTTCATCACACTCAAGTGATTGGTGATGCTCTGTACTTGTGGGGTGGGGAGTCAGATGATTTACCTCATGTACATAATAATGAGGATAAAAAGAAAGTAACTTCACATGTCCAAGTATTTGATATTACTACTGGTAAATGGAATAATCAGTCTACCAGAGGTAATCCTCCACTAGGAGTGACTGGTTTATTTCTGTACAACAGTTGAGGACAAAAAGCTATTATTTTGGTGGATACTGTGGACATGATGAATGCTTCCATAACAGTCTTCATGAGTTAAATATTTCTACCCTCACCTGGACCCAACTACAATCTACTACTGACAGCATAGCAGTGATGAAGAGAGGTTTTGGTGGCATGATGTCAAATAAACTAGGAGGAATAGCAGGACAATATAGTCTTTTGATTGTTGGAGGTTATGGAGTCACAACCTCTACATACCACCCACGAGCTCAATACTATCAGTTACCTAGCGCTAGAGTACGCACTAATGAAAATAATCTATATGACCTAACAACAGGTAAGAATTTTAATATGTCGTGTTATACTATCAGATATCACTCAGTACATGAGTACAATCTACACTACAGTATGATATAATTAATAGTGAGCATCAACAACTATAAGAGTACATGGAAATATTCCTACCATAAAAAATTAGTATGTGTCATGTGGTTATAATTTATGAAATCTCTCATTTTCATGCATTACATCATGTTTATGAATAATCTCAGTTAAGGTTACCAGATATCTCTATATTGACTAAATGTGTTTTGTTTTAGGTCAATGGGATCATACCTGAGATCATTGGACAATGTATGCCACCTAATTCTGGCTTTGTTATGGAGAGTATTAATAATAGAAGAGGCATTTATCTTTGGTGGTGTAGTTAGAGACAAACCATTTGATTATCTTTATTGCTTGGATATCATCAACCATACAGTGGTAAGTTATATTATCATTCATACGTTAACTGATAATATGTTATATAATGAGTGCTAGTTGAGTTCATTTGTCTATCTAGCACTGGCAGACTATAGCTAAACCTGACCTAGTAGTACAGTGGCCTGAGAAAAGGTGGGGGACATGCTGCCCAGTATAATCACTGGATCGATCTCTTCTAAGCTTGTGATGACAGGTGGAAATGGATAATGATTACAAAATATTAAAGGACTGTTGGATACTGGACATCAATGAGAAGTTGTGGACAAAGGTAAATCACATACTGTCATTCTGTTCAGTTTATGATAGCATACATTTTAAGGTATTCAGAGTAATAGTTTGAGATTTATAAAACAAATTAGTTCAACAAAATATTGAATAAGCCATCTTGTTCTAATTGGATTTTAGTGCTTGTGGAGTGATAAGCTTATGATTTTATCTGGGCTAGGTACATATAATTCACAATAATGTTCTTATATATACTTTAATTACAAGTAGAAATAATTAAGTAGTGTAGGTAGTACTTTTATCAACATAATATTTGTTAAATGATATGATCAATTCATTAGTTATGTTTTTAACAAGTACTATGTTACTTGGGAATATATAACAATAGTATAGAGTGGTTTCAATTCTTACCATTATATTTCCTCATGTAATTACTATAGTTTATGAAACAATGCTTGTTCATGTAATATTTCTACACACTACAGATTAATTTACCTGATTCTATCACTGAGAGATGTGACCACTCTTTATCAACATTTTTTATGGGAAAACACTGTGTATGGTTGATAGCTGTAGGAGGAGGGAGTAAATCCTGGCACACCTGTCACAGACCCCAAATAACAATATTGGCAGAAATAGGTAAATAACACACAATAATAAATGTCATGTCGGACTTTATGTATAAGTATTTGATACCATTTTTAATTAGACAATTTAAGAACAATTTCCATTGATGTTAATGAGGTATTCGATATATATCTCTACCAATAAATCAGATGCCTATATACATGAGGTATCTCATAGATACCTCATTTTTTCTCATTAACATCAAAAAAAGATAATTTAATCAATTAGAGTTCTGCTGAGATATCACTCTTGGGGTTTGTACTTGGATATAACTGGGGTAGCTTAGGTTGTCTCAGGCTTGTCTCCAGATTGCAATGCCCAATGGTGGTGTGGAAAGAAGACTAGGCTTGTTTTTGCCTTGCGGCTCTAAAATAGTTAGACAATGTGCTGAATGTTTTTATATAAAACTAGAGCACTCAGATTTTTCCCTCATGCTCCGTTTCTTGTAGGAAACCTTCAACCCATTGTCAACCTATTGATAAAAAATATTAACTAGCATAGCCTATATAAGCATAATATAAATCTTGCTTGCATTAACATATAATCAACCTTGTTAATCAAATTAGTTTATTTCACGATGATTTGATTTGTTTATATCTGTTGTACTATGAAAGACTTTATAGTTGACATATCACATGCAACACACTGACCACAATGTTTTACTATATAGTTATATCACAGGTGACCTTGTTATGTACACATAGTATAATGATATTGCTATCATATATGTTATACTACTAGTACTACGTTGTATACTGACATTAGTATTATTGTGTTCTCTCATATAGTCCTCAATGGTAGTCAGTGGTCAGTAGGGCTTGTACTAGACTCTAATGATCTGACCTCAACTGATAAGTACCAACAAAGAGTACTAAAACAATTCATAGAAGGAAGGAGAGAATGTCACATAGAACAAGACGAGAAACAAAATGTAAAACAAGAAGACAAGGAGCTTCAATATATCATTGAGTCTCTTCAAGATGAGTTAAAGGAGACTAGAGACCATTATCACCAACAGCTACAGCAAAGACAGAAGCTCAACATCAGTTACAAGAATCTCAAGATGAGATACAACAGACAAAAGATCAATATCAACGACAACTACAACAGAAACAACAATGGGTACAAGAGTTAGACATCAGTTACAAGAATCTCAAGATGAGATACAACAGACAAAAGATCAATATCAACGACAACTACAACAGAAACAACAATGGGTACAAGAATTAGAACATCAGTTACAAGAATCTCAAGATGAGATACAACAGACAAAAGATCAATCTCAACAACAACTACAACAGAACAGCAATGGGTACAAGAGTTAGAACATCAATACAAGAATCTCAAGATGAGATACAAAAAACAAGACAATCTAGAGATCAATATCAACAAAGAATCTTAGTCTTCTACAGAAACTTCAACAAACGAACAAGCCCAGCAAGATATTGAGCAACAGTTAGAAAAGCTTCGTTTCTCAACAGGCTCAACCTCATTGGGTTGTGGATAGAGATGAGGTGATCATGACACAGGAGGTCTTAGGTAAAGGATCATATGGCAAAGTTAAAGTGGCTGTCTTTCGAGGTCTGAGAGTAGCTGCCAAGTCTCTTCATGGTATCATCATCTCAGAGTACACCAAGGATCTCTTTTCCAGAGAAATGGACATTGCTTCTAGAGTACGTCATCCTAATCTTGTCCAATTTATTGGGGCTACTAGAGTGGGTATACCTATAATCCTCATGGAGATGATGGCCACAAGTCTTTATAATGAGCTTCAGAAGAAGCCCTTGACACAATCCCAAATACTTGGTATCAGTTGTGTGTAGCTTCAGCTCTTAAACTACTCCCTTTATGGAAACCAGACCCTATTATCCATCGAGATATTAGTAGCCCTAATGTCCTGTTAGAACCATCAGTAGGTGATAGCTTTAAAGCTAAAGTAACTGATTATGGAGCAGCTAATCTTCAACAACAAGCCAAGACAGATATGCCAGGAAAACCAGCCTATGCTTCCAGAGTCTCGCTATCCAGATGATCAACAGTCCAGCAATGGATGTCTACAGCTACTCTGTACTATTGATGGAGATATTCTATGTTGTCCACTGCTATGACAGTTCCAAAGAGAGAAGAACAAGCTAGTCTTTATCATGGCCTCCTATGTTCCTCTCTCATCCAGAGGTGTCTCAACCGAGATCATCATTGTCGTCCAACTATGAGCCAGATCTTAGATCAAATCAAACAAACTAAATGTATAAGGAACTAGAAGTAACTAACTTTGTGTGATACATTTTGTAGTTATTAAGATTTATATACTTGTTCTTTTTAGTTAAGAGTTACACTGTTAAAATATAAGTATTTGCAGTTGATAAAAATTAATTATTATTTGTTATAATTAGAATAATATACACCTGCTGCATACCATGCTTTGCCTCTGACCATTGGTTTGGTCTCAGAACGTCAACTCCCATTAGTTTTACTCTTGCAATATCAGGTATCAAAATGCCAAAAATGGCAGTTACTAGTTATAAAGAATTACATTAGAACACTACAACTGTATATTATAATAGCTTAAAGTCCAACCATATATATTACAGCATGATGTAGTTGTTCAGAGATAACTTCCATTTTTTTTCTTAAGTCTCGGCAATCTGTGTCTATTCTACTAATTCTACAGAGAAGGTACTTTGGTTTACCAATCAAGGCTAATTTCAGAGTGTAGTTAAGAAACTGTCATCAGTGAGTTTGCAAGTCAACTATTATTTAATTTGATCATCTTATATCGAAAACTTAGAATATACACACAACACCTCTCTCTTATCTGACATATCTGTCCACTTGTCAATGTCATATGTCATTTATGAGAGAGTGTATACACACAGTAGCACTATAACACCTTATCACTGTATATCAGTTATGATTTGGTAGACAGTAGTAATTTACATGTACAACTAATATAAAACACATCAAGTAGTCACCTTCATTATAGAGATGACATCCATTTATTCTTTATTACAACAAGAAGGGTGACCCTAGTGAGACAACTGACAAACCTAATTAGCCTCTACAACAAATATTTGCAGTATGCCTTATTTAAATGTGTTAACATTAAGACATATCTATATTTGTAACTAAACATGTGTAGTACCGGTTACTATTTTAATATGAATTATTTTCCAGGCCCAATTGGACCAAAAAACAATAACCAAAGTTAGTCCACTAATCAAGTGCTATTATATTTTTCAGTTAAATTATTTTTTATTACTGAAATCTTAAATCTACAAATTTTGTGTTTTGCATATGCCAATCAATGAGCCCCACCCATAACTATGAACTAATCATGTCTGGTTAGGCTAAGAGGTAGATGTTAGAACTACTAAAGTTCCTTCAGGTAATGTTACTAGATATCCATGTATACCATATTTATAGTAGTAGTACAGTATGTGTAGTCTCACTAACCAGACTTTTTTCTTTACAGCAACTTTCGACTAGTTAGACTGTATAATGTATGGACTACATGTATCGTAATATATAGTAGAAGATGAGGGTTAGGTTTGTAAAGTATATGTCAAGCATATATTAGTATGGCCTTTGTACAAGTTTTGTAGTAGATGTGATTGACATACTGTAGGTATATTACCTTATACTGTAACCTGATCTCAAGATATGGTATATATCATTCTCTATAGGACAATATAAACTTGATGAAGAGATTTTCATCACATCGGATTCAAGTGGTGATTGGTGATGCACCGTACTTGGGGGTGGTACTAAAATGATTTACCTCATGTACATAACAGTGAGTAGGAGAGTAACTTCACAGGGTCCAAGTATTTGATATACTACTGGTAAATGAATAA
Organism: Gigantopelta aegis; assembly: GCF_016097555.1. Classification (NCBI taxonomy): domain Eukaryota; kingdom Metazoa; phylum Mollusca; class Gastropoda; order Neomphalida; family Peltospiridae; genus Gigantopelta; species Gigantopelta aegis. The sequence goes on along the minus strand of NW_024533872.1, from coordinate 46,242 downwards.
CCTGTTTACGAGAGGTGTCCTCCACTAAAGAGTGACTAATATTACTGAACAACAATCAAGACCAAATTTATTATTTGGGTGGGTGTTGTGGACATGATGATTGCTTCCATAACAGTTTTCACGAGTTAAATATTTCTACCCTTCACTGTGCCCAACTACATTCTACCAATGACAACATAACAGTGATGAAGTGAAACTTTGGTTTGTATGATCTCAAGTGAACTAGATGGGAAATATTGTCTTTTAATTATTGGAGCTATGGTGTCTCAACCTCTGCACAAACTGCCACAAACCCAATACATTCAGTCACCCATTGCAGATTATGCAGTAAAAACATAATCTATGACCTGACAAACAGAAAGAATATCATATTATACATTCGCATAACATTCATGACAATCTAAAATACAGGTATGATATTATAGTGAGCATCATCAATTATAAACTAAGTACATGGAAATATTTTCTACATGTATCATGAAGATTTGCATGTTATAGTATAATGCAGTAATGCCATGGTTTTATGAATAATACTCAGTCATTGTTACCAGATAGCGCTTTAAATATATGTGTTTTGGTTTTATGTCAATGGATATACCTGAGATTCATCACGGACAGCCCCCAAGCGTTTAATGCCATCTAATGGTCTCTTTGGTATGGAGAGTATAAATAATATAAGAATCCTCCATCTTTGGTGCATGTGGGTGTAGGTATAGTTGAAGGAAAAGCATCTAATATTTATATTAATAATAATGATTACAAAACAATGAAGGATGCTGGCATACTAACTATATGTATCGATGATAGCATACATCCTTATGTATTTTGGAATAATTTCTTGTTGAGATTTACAAAATAAATATAATTGGACAAATATTGAATAATGCCATTATTTTGTACTAATTTGTTTAGTGTTTGTGGAATGATAAGCCTATGATTTTGTTTTGAGGCTAAATACAAGTAATTCACACACATGCTCTCTTATTAGATTTTAAATTCCAAGTAGAAATAATCAAAGGGGCAATGTATGTTAGTGCTTTTATTATAGATAATATTTGTTAAATTGAAACGATCAAGTATTAGACAGCAATACTTTTTAACAAGTGCTGTACTACTTGAAGTGTGTTATAAAATATTATAGAAATGGTTTCAATCTTTATGTTATATTTCTTCATGTAAATATTATAGTTTATCAAATGAATCATGTATGTAATATCTCTACATCTTTAAGATTGATTCTACCTGATCTGTCACTGAGAGATGTACCACTCTATAGCAACATTTGTTATGGGACAAACACTGTGTATGGGTTTATAGCTGTAAAGGGAGGAGTAAATCCTGGCACACCTGTCACAGACACCAACATAACAAATTATTAACAATATTGGCAGAAATAGGTAAATAACACACAATAATAAATTTATTTTGGACTTTGGTGTACAAGTTATGTATGATACGCATTTATTATTATAAACAATTAAATGAATAATTTCCTTGATGTTAATGAATAATCTAATATATATATCTACCAATACATGGATATAAACATAAGGTATCTCATAGATACCTGATATTAATCATTAAAATTAAAGAAATTGGTCAGGCTTCTGCTTAAGTCGTCACTTCTTGGTTGAACTTGTAGTATAACTAGGCAGGCTTTGAGTTCATCATCAGGCTTGTCCGCAACTTACTACCATGCCCCATGAAGGTGTAGCATCAAAAACTAGACTTGGTTGGGCTTAGGCTCTAAATGGTTTAGACAATACATGAAGGTTTCTACAGGGCTTGTCCTCGTGTGTGTATTTCCTATAAGAATATTGTCGACCAATTGCTATATTATTACTAATAGAAAAATCTTTGATTAAATTCTAAAGCTAAATCTTTGCTTGCATTAACATACAGTGGTATTCAAAACTAGTGTGTTTTAGCTAAAGCTTCACTTAATCAACCAATTACCTCCATGCCCTATGAGTAAAAGACAATCTGACGTAGAGTATGGTATAAGAGGAAATTTATGATTGAAAGCTTACAATGTTAATACTTTCTATTGTAATCTTCATTACAGATATATGTACCGTATATATATATATATATATTATAAATGACTCATTTGCAATAATGGACCACTTCTGTCAAAACATTTGTGAATTGATTTGTGAAATGTAGGGACCATTGTTATAACACCTCAAAAAAACAGTGTGGTATACATAGAGTTACCATATGAATAGAATTACCATTATATAGCAACTTATTTATGCAAAACTGTTTTTAAGATGGATTTTAATAGTGGTCCCCTTAACGATTTTAGGTTTTGCCAGAGGTCTTTATTGTGAATTTTAGGTCACACACAAACACACACTCATATATCAAGATCAATAATCTAATGACAACTACTAAGATAGACTATGACTACATTAACTCTGGTCTATAAAAACTAATGATATACATCATTTCTAAAATTGTTATATGAATAATATAACATATTGCAATGATTGATATTATTGTAGGGGTCACTACTTAACTTTCCCTTAATATTATACTGTTGATCTATTAATCTACATCATTACATTCCTCTATATTGTTGTCCATTATGTTACTTCAAGCTCCACCTTTGAGATCTATTGGCCTGGATTTTACTTTACAGTCAACAGATGGCTACTAAACGGGTTAAGTCTCCTTAGTAATGTTACTAGATATCTTATACTAGTAGTAGTAACAATATCTACAGTTGTAGGTATTATGTAGTCTCACTAACTAGACCATCTTTTCTCTACAGTGAGTTTCTAACTAGTGAGAACTAGTATAATTGTATGACTACATGTATCATAATATATAGTAGAAGATGAGGTTAGGTTTGTGAAGTATATGTTCAATATATAATTAGTATAGTCTTTGTACAAAGCTCTTGTAGTAGATGTGATAACGATACGGTAGGTATAATTACTTTATATTTGTAACCGTATCTCAAGATATGGCACATACATTCTCTATAGGACAATACAGACTTGGTGTAAGAGTTGAACATAGCACTCAATTGATAGGAGATTAACCTTTACCTGTGGGGTGGGAATGATGTACCTTAGTGCACAATAATAAAAGAAGAGAAAACTAACATCACAGATTGTAATATTCAACATTACCTCTGGTATATGGAACTCTAGGACCACCCATGGCAATCATCCCTCTAGGTGTGAAAGGGTACTTATGTACTTCATAAATTACAAATTTACTATTTCGGTGGTTGGTTGTCAACACAATAGCTGCTATCATAAACAGTCTCAATGAATTAGATATTTCTACCCTCACCTGGACCCACCTACAACCTACCATGATGACAGTATAACAGTGATGAATGAGGGGCTATGGGTGGTATTATGTCAAGTTTATTTTATATATTATATCATTTATATTATACTTATTCATTATATTTGAAGATAACCCTATATGATAGTTACCATATATTTTATTTATAGTACCCATATGTTATATTGGCGTTACTATGATTTAATTAATTATAACTGTATATAAGTATAATAATTCTTATTTCCTGGGTGGTATATTTCTATTATATATATTGCCAGTATCAATATTATAGTCAAATTACACTACATCTTTTAATTGTATTATTATTATATTATTTATATATATAATTTAATTATATTTTTAATTTATGTAATATATTAGATATAGATATTTAGAATATAATTATCATTCGATTCTTAATAATATTATAGTTTAGATATTATTATGATATAAATATATTAGAATATCTTATTTTTTATACAATTATAATTATTTGTTGATTTTATATATTTAATATATAGTATTTTTTTTATATTAGAGCTATAGGAATTTATATAATTAGTAATTTACGTTTATATTATCATAAACTTAGTAATTATTTATGGATTAATATTTCATTATATTAGTTTAATTCTATTTAGTATATAATACAATGGCATAATATATCTATATTACATACATTAAATTTATATATATTATATAATTAATATTTATATATTTATATATATTAGTATTATATTTAATTTTAGGATTTCTAGACATAAAGTAAAGGTAGTATTAATTTATTATTAATATGGATTTTTATAATCATTAATCGTAATTATATATATTTATTTATTATTTTTATTTTCTAATTATATTAATATTATCTATATCATATTTAATTTTATTATATTTAATATATAATCCTGTATAATAATTATATAATAATATACTCATACCGATTATAATCTATGGTATAGATTTAATTTAATATATTTTTATATATAAATATTATTATATGGTGATATACTATATGTTTATTTAATTAGATAAATATATTGTTGATTTATTAATTTTATATAGTATTTTTTATATAATATTTAATTATATTTAATATTATTATTTTATTAATGATTATAATATACATAAATTTATTTTAACATCTATTATATTGTATTTTATTTTATTGTGTTCAGCCTCTTATATTCCGTGTTTAATTGTTGCTATATATAATCATGTGGATTTATTTTTATGGATTACTATTATTTATTTATTATTATTTGATGGATTCTACTATAATTTATTATTATAATATAATTGATATTTATTTATTATTTATTAAAATTATATGGACATTCAAGTGTATTTTTTATTTATAATATACCATATTACCTCTAATATATATATACCTTTTTTTATGTAATAAACAAATATTAGACTAAAAACTATTTCTACGAAGCAATTTAGATTACATACTAGCGAAAGATATTTCATATATTTTTACTATTACACGAAAATAATATGTACAATTATTTGACTATGTGAGTTATCATCTATTATGGATTTATGTATCATCTTGTATTATGTTATATTTTAATTTTCATATTTGATATTTTATATTTATATTATATAATATTAGATCTATTTTCGTTTAGTACATATAAAGGATGTATATAATTAGTCTTCTGCAACATACTTATCATTCTACCTTATTTTATACTAATTAGAAGCCATCTATATAACATATATTTGAAATTTACATAAATAATTATTTACACTGTATGACCTATGACTACTATTATTTATTTGCAGATTCATATATTATCAAGTTAATAATGTTAATGAAATATATTTATTTAAGTTACATACACATTTTTAGATATACTTGACTAATCTTTAATATAATAATTCCATTTATCATTTATAGGTCTAATAGGCGTATTTTATATGTATTTATCTATGGTATTTATTATAAATTTATATATACTATATTTACAAATTTTACGTTTATATTTATATATAGTAAATGTTCAAATGTATGTACTCATTATTCATCAATTTAATAAATTCTTTATTATATATAGTTATCTTTATATGTATACGAATAAAGTATAACTGTATTTACCACATATATTATATCATATAAGTTATGTATATTATGATATTATAAGGATTAATAGAATAGAATAACTCAATTGTAATTCCTAAGATATAGTACATATTTATATTATAATATAAAGATTATATTATATTATTTATTAGTATTACTACATTGATGATAACTATATGACTTGTTTATTATAATGGTTATTTATTATTAAATTAATATATATGTATTATTTCCATAATTAATTATTTATTTATTTATATTTATCGTAATATTATTATTTAATTATTTTATTATTTTTTAATATTTATAATCCTCAGATTGTCTAGTTTTATTGACTTCCTGTTTTTTTTCTTTTCTTTTTTTGTTTTTTATTTTTTTTTTTTTTTTACATTCAATCAGTCTATATCAACTGGTCGTATTACTAACATTTGGTATACATTATTGACTACATGTGTAGTATTGTTTATATGTTTTAGTTACTATTACATGTATCAGTAAGTATAGGTAATGTTACTCTAGTGTATAATAATGTACTGTTATATAACAGGTGACCTGTTATGTACTACATATTAAGTCTTATTACTATATATATGTTATACTAGTAGGATACATGTATACGGACATAGTACTGTTATGTTCGATCATATAGTCCTCAATGATGGTCATGCGTCAGTAGGGTTTGTACTTAAACCTATGGGACCTGACTCACCTGATAAGTTACCCAAAAGAGTATAAAACAACTTAAAGAAGGAAGGAGAATCTGCGCTTAGAACAAGGAGGGAAACAAAGTGTTAAAACAGGAATACAAGGAGCTCATCATCATTCAGTCTCTCAAAATGAGCTAAAAGAGACCAGAGATCAAATAACAAAAAATAAAGCAAAACACAGCAAGACCATCAATGGTATTGCCAGGTGCAAGATGCAGATACAACAGAAAATGTTTGTATCAACAACAACTGCAACAGCAACAACCAAAGGTAAAAGAGTTAGAACATCAGTTACAACTGTCTCAAAATGAGATACAAGAGACACATCCAAGCTAGAGTCAATATCAAACATAATCTTACGTCCTACTACAAGACCTTCAGCCAACCGAAGAAAATCGGCAAGATATTGTACAAAACATTAGAAACAGCTTCGTTCTCAACAGGAAACAACCTCATGGTGAGTGGGTTAGAGAGGAGGTGATTATGACACAGGAAAGTCTTAGGTATGGGGGAATATGGTAAAGTTAAAGTGGCTGTCTTCGAGATCTGAGAGTAGCTTGCCAAGTCTCTTCATGGTATCATCACTTCAGACTTATACCAGGGGTTCTGTTCCAAGGGAAATGGAGATTGCTTCTAGAGTACGTTCATCCACTATATGTCACAATTTATTGGGGCTACTAGAGTGGGTCACCCATTATTCTCACAGAAAATTGACCACAAGTCTTTATAATGAGCTTCAGGAAGGAAGGCTTTCACACAATCCCAAATTACTGGGGTATACGTTGTGAGGTAGCTTCGGCTTTTAATTACCTCCATTTATGGAAACCAGACCTATTATCCATCGAGATATTAGTAGCCCTAATGTCCTATTAGAACCATCAGTAGGTTAGCTTTATACGCTAAAGTAGCTGATTATGGAAGCAGCTAACCTTCAACAACAAGCCAAGACAGATATGCAGGAAAACCAGCCTATGCTTCACCAGAGTCTGATACCCCAGATGATCACAGTCCAGCAAATGGATGTCTACAGCTATCTCGTCCTCCATGATGGAGATGATTTCTTCATCGTCCACTGCTATGGACAGTCTCTAAGAGAGAGGAACAAGCTCGTCATGTATCATGGCCTCTTATGTCCTTCTATACCAGAATGGTTCTCAAACTGAGACCGTCATTGTCGTCTAATATGAGCCAGATCTTAGATCAACTCAAACAACTAAAGATATAATGAACTAGGAACTGAACTAACTTGGTGTGAATACATTTTATAGTTGATAGGATTTATATAAATTTACTTCTTTTTTTATAAGTTATGAATGTGTGTGAATACCATTAATCATACTTTATCACCTTGACCCATTGATAAGAAAGACTGATACATCCACATATATAGGCTTTATGCCCAAGTGTTTTGGCTTTTCCTCTTGGTTCATTTCGCCATTTAAAAATTAAGTAAATTAATTATTACAGCCACAGTACTTCCACACTATATTGTCTGGGTGGTCCGGAGTGTAGATTTCTTTTGCCAATGCAACCAAACACTGTTACAGAAGTTTATTAGCATTGTACTCGTGCCAGCCAGTTTGATAATTAAGGAGCATGATCAGGAGCACAGGGTTGTTTATGTGAAGGATATAGGCATGGTCTACATACGCATGTTATTATGAATATGGTACATTCTGCTATCCTTTGTTCCATTGGAGGTTCTCAAGTAATGGAGTACTTTTCTGACAAACTTGATGGGTGTGGTTAGAGTACTTTCAACTGAGTATCAGTTGTCATGGTTTACTTAGTCTTGGACGCTTACTAAATGTCTTAAGTCAAAAGGGATCATTATTTGTGGTGGTATGACCCGTTACCCGTAATCAAATGAGGTAAAAAGGAGCATTAAAGTGTACATGTACAGTTAATTGTTATCACTACATTTGCTTCAATGAAAATGTTCAGGCAGATCGTAACACTTTATTTGGGACTACATGTTATAGATTAAATATACGGTATACAGTTGTATGTCCACCTTTTAATAATTTTAAGTGTGGTATCAAACTTCGAGGAGCAACAATTGAAATTTAACCCAGTGTACATAGGAAATCAAGTAGTATAATTACTTTTTATGGAAACATTAAAAATTAGGGCCATGGCTTGTCAAAGCTTGTGAGTTCTATAGCTCAAAAAATAGAATCTTTTGAAACAGTTTCAATAAGCTTATGCCTCCAACTCTTCAGTCTTGTAAATAGCAATAATCCCATAATGTCTGATAGTAGTGAATAAAATTAGAAAGAAATTGTTTTAATGATTATTATAGCTATAAAAATCTTAAAAATGCACAAAAAATTAGGTTTGTATTAAGTTAAAAATGTAATTTATGTGAGAAACAGACACTAACTGCCTCGTGTCATTCACATTCTACTATAGTATTTCCTAGCCTTATATTACCACTGTTATGATCTATTCTATCTAGCTTGAAGTGCATACACAATGTGCTAAGCAAAATCAGTTGACATTTTACCTAGCTTAATTGACAAATCAGCTGATTCTAAAGAAACAAAGAGCTACAGATGAAAGACGAACAATGACAATGACTATTACAATGACAACCATTGAAACTACTCCATCAAAGCTTCTCATATCAATCATCATTAAAGTAGCTTATAGTGTTAGCCAAAGTAGATAACAGAGAGGTGATTCAAGGAGAGTAAATGTGTCTAGAGCAGGTAGACTGTTGCTACAAATAATTTTATAAAAAACATTAAGACAAAATTGAACATTGTAATCATAGCTTAAACTAAATAAGGTGTGTTCATTAAAATTTGTAAATGGAAAGAAAGACAATAGACCACACATCAATTGTTTCTTGTTATGGCAGAACTGTAATTTGAATGACTATAATAGTAACTAGATAAAAGGTCGAACATCATACAACCTTTATTTCTCTTGTAGGAAAGCTTAATATATCACTACAAATCACTTGAAAAAACATGCAAAGACTTGGAGGAAAGAGCAAACGAAACTGTATATTCAAACTAGACAAATTCTAAAAGCTGCACTTGTTTGTTAAATTAACGACGTTTTTAATGTGATAAACGTTTTGTCGGTTAATGATAGGGGTTTTGGAGAATGACAAGTTATTGTCTACAGGAAGTTAAAAACCAATCTCGTGTCTGCAACAGTAGATGTTACTATAGACAAAAGTATGGCAGTTCAGTGCATTGCAAGGAGCATATTTTTCCAACTTTCTGGCAGTTAATGATAGTGGTGTAATGATAATAGATCTGGGTTTGGAGAATGAAAGAGTTAATTGACTACAGGAGTTGTTTGAGAAGATGCAACAGTAGATGTCTATATAGAAAATTATGGCAGCAGTGACAGTTGTTGCAAGGGTTTCCAATTGCCTATAATCTCCCATAGTGACAAAGTTACTCAATATTTTACCTGATAATGTGTAGGACTGTCTGGTGCTGGACAGATTTGCTGTCACGGGAAGTCTCAATTTCCAACACATTTAGACAAGGTACGTGGCAGTGTGGACAGATCTGCAAAACAAGCATCATCTAATAAGTAGAAAAAACATTTGGAAATATTGAAAAAAATATAATCATCTAAATAGTAAACAAAGAGATCCAGAATGAGCTGCAACAAGTGTGGATGTTGGGTAAAAGAAATGAAGGACAAAGGGGGGGGAAGAGAGAACATCCAGTTATTGTGTATAAACCTCAAGGTTGTCCTCAGTAAGATGAATCCAACAAAACCATGTGTCGATGATGACTTCTAATATGTCTACAAAACACCAATGCAAGCATCCCATATGAAGAAGTTTGGATCAGAGAATATTATGCATTGATTCCACCCATGGCAAATAATAAGCTGTAACTCTCGCCTTGGTCAAGTGGTAGAGTACTAGATGGAATTTGGTGAAGGTACCCTGTGGGTTGGTGTTTGTCAAATTGTGAAGATCAATTTGTGCTTACAATTTTCTCACAACAGTTAAAAGAAAGAGGGGTCAGTTACATAACACAATAATGGTTTCATGTGTTGATGACGCTGAGCAGTTTTATAATGCCTGGAGGTCAGTGTTTGGTTGAAGTCAACAACAAACTGTTTATGCACCTGGCATGTGGATAGGGCATGGCTTTGATGGAGAAAACTCTCGTGTGATAAAAGACACAAAAGACACAGGGTAGCAGTGTATCACAACTGCGGTGTTTATGGAAGAGAAAAGAAATACCAGAAATTTCAAATAGTTCTAACAAAACTATTCAAAACTTCAGAATAATGATGAAACATATCCATTTGCAGAATATTTTATCAGAACCTACATAGATAGGAAACAACAATGCGGCCAATGCGTATAGACAGGGATCGTTTATTAAGTACGAATGTATGTGAGGCTTGCCATCGTGTATTAACGTATATATACATGAAATGGTAGGATCAATAAAAGAGTGGTAATTTAAGTGTATCAACCACATTAATGAAATACAAGGGACAAAGACATTCGAATTCCCCCCCTACGATTATAAAAACTAACAAGGGAAAGAAGACAAAGAGATTGATTGACATAACAAAAAGACATTTAACCTGCCAGGACATGACAATAGATTCAGTTGAACAAGGGGAAAGATGGATGATGGGATGTGACATCATCATGTGGTAATGACAAAAATATAGAGAGAATATAGAGAATGAGAATATGCTCAGGGAATGTAGACTAAGGATGTAATGACTTGCAAACATAGTGTACACTCCTACTCCTGTACAGTAAAGGATATACTACAATAGGAAAACATATGCAAAACATTCATTAATGGTTACAATGTCAAAAAACCACAACAGTCAAGAACAAACTAATGAAAACAACTCAACTAAGATGGAAAGAAATCTAGACAAAGAAACTAAATCGACAATTACTTAAAGCAATAATTGTCAGATGGTGTGATGATTATTGAAACCAGACAACACGTTTTAACAAACAATTCAGACTATTACAACATTAGTAGAAACAATGTACTGATAAAACAAACATTACAAACAATAAACACACAGTGGTACCACAAAGGACTAATAAAATGTAATTTAGAGCAGACGAAACCAGTACTTCACATCGACACAACGACCATTCTTCAGCCCACTCGAAAAAGACCCAAAAAAAACCATCAGTTAGACTAGCAAAGCCAAAGAACACTGAAAAAGAAGAAATTGAAAAACAATTAAATCAATGTACACAAGATTGTATATGACAAGAAAGCCACATTGGTATGACTAATTAACATTAAACAATAAAATAACAATTACTTTACCCTTTATAGATACTTATAATATGTTATAGTACCAAAGATAGAGCAGATAAGATCATATAATGGAACAGCAAACAAATGAAACACTGGTACAAATGAAAAAGAAAATGGACAGCTACTGAGAGATGAATTGACTCTTGATATCTCTAACATTCAGGATATGTGAACAAATGAAGCATGGGAAGTATAACAAACAACTAGGTAAGGTTGACATTAACCTTCAACCATACTATCATCAACACAAAACCACAGTGATACCAAACATCTGAAATGGATTGTGCTTCATCATGGCCAACTATCTACAACACACAGAAAACATGATAGAATGTGATGATGCTGCAGATGGTTTCAATGGTAAGTATATTAAATGGTATATTATATATACTAGAGAATTGACATCAATAATATACAGACTAAGATAACATATAATATTACAATCTATTTTGTAGGACATGTGTGAATATTGAAAATCCACAACTGCTGTGATGGATCTGTTCAAGTGCATTAAGATAGAGCTCAATTAAATAGAAGAAATGACTAACTAGATCTAATCACTTACTTTGAGTTGTTACTACACAAGACATCACTTGCTTTTTAATGTTTACTTCCTTTTTACTTTTAAGTTTATAAATTATTAATGTTACTCCATTCCTGTAAGAAACATTCCTGTCTTTAGCCGCTTCTATTCACATACTTGGAGGCGAATCTACGTAAGGAGATGGCTGCCTAAACACCATTCAGGTAATGTTACTAGATGTTATGTGTATATTATAGCATAATTATAGTAGTAGTACAATATCTACACTTGTAGGTATTATGTATTCTCACTAACTAGACCATCTTTCTCTACAGTGAGGGTCTAATTGTGAGACTAGTATAATGTATGGACTACATGTATCATAATATATAGTAGAAGATGAGGATTAGGTTTGTGAAGTATATAATCAAAGTATATAATTAGTATAGTCTTTGTACAAGTCTTGCTAGTAGATGTGATGACATACTGTAGGGTATATTACCTTTATACGGTAACCTGATCAAGATATGGTACATATCATTATCTGTTAGGACAATACAAGCTTGCATGGAAGAGACTTTCATCACACTCAAGTGGATTGGTGATGCTTTGTATTGTGGGGTGGGGACTAAGATGATTTACATGATGTACATAAAGAATGAGGAGAAAAGAAGAATAGCCCTTCACATGTCCAAGTATTTGATATTTACTACTGGTAAATGGGACAACTCAAGACTACCAGAGGTAATCCTCCCATAGGAATGATTCGTTATTCTCTACAACAGTCAACAACAAATTTATTATTTTGGTGGATATTTTTTTTTACGGACATGACTTGTGCCACATAACAGTCTCCATGAATAGATACTTCATACCCTCACCGGGACCCAACTACAACCTACTGATGACATATATAACAGTGATGAAGAGAGGCTATGGTGGTATTATGTCAAGTGAACAAGCAGGACCTCATTGTTCTTTTAGGTATTGGAGGACATGGATCGTCCACCCTCTGTACAATTACCACAAGCTCAATATTATCAGTTTGATGATGGTTGGAGTATTACTACTGAAAATAATATTATTGACCTGACAACAGGTAATAAATTAATAATCATATTCTAGTATCAGATTCACTTATTACAGTCAATGTTACTACATGTAATTATTATCTGTATATTTATTATATGTTACAACTAATGAACATCAGTAATTGTAAACTAGAGATCGGATATATATCTATATTATCATATCATTAATAATTAGTATGTGTGTTCGTGAGTTTATAGATCTTTTTGTTCATTAAAAAGTACAATATGTTTTATATTATAATTTAGTCATTATTATTACATCTGTTTTATTGTTCCCTTTAGGTCAATGGATCATACCTGGAGATTATGGACAGTTGTATGCCACATAATATCACTTTGTTATCGGAAGCAGTAAACAATACAAGAGCACATCATCTTTGTGTGTGGAATTGAAGGCATAGAATCGTAATACAACTCTATATACTGGAATCATCAATATACAGTGGTACGTTTATATTATCATTCATACACTGATGAATAACATGTTATATAATGAATGTTAGTTGAGTTCATTTGTCTATAATATCTAGCACTGGGCAGGAAGATATAGCTAAACCTGACCCAATAATACAGTGTCCAGAGGAAGAGACAGTCATGCTACAAAGTATTATCACTGGATTAATATCACTCATACTATATAGTAATGATAGGTGGACTGGATAATAATAACAAACAATAAAGGGGACTGTTGGATACATGATATATAATGAGATGTCATGGACAAAGGTATATCATATAATATTAGTTTTATAATACAGAATACTTTTACTCAGGTAGATGGTGTTGTTTTTAGAGTAAAAATGCAAAACCCAAAAATAATTTATGTAAATGGAGTTAAGTAAAAACTTGTTGTAATTTCAAGTGTGAAACTATTAAGTAGTTACAATTTAGGTGATAGTGGTCATTTTAATGAGAAATCTTGTTGTACATTTACGTGCTGTAAATATATAGTAGTTAACAACAATGCTCAGCGTCAAGTCCAGTTAGTGATTTAAGGCCGGCTTTCTTAACTGTGGAGTGCCTGATGATGATGATTGGGAAGATCATAATTTAAAAGCTTGAAGCTTATATTAGCTTGAGTCTTTGGCATAGCATTCTATAGTCTTCTATAAATACTTATGCTAATTCTCTAATGTTTCTGTGAAGTAAGTATCTTTTACAAACAATTATAGGATGATTTTTTTTAATTGTGTAATCTTTAGTTTATTAATTCAACCTTTCCTAAACAGCCTAGTGCTCTAGTTTTCTGTATAAGAGTTTCAAGATATATTGAATTGTGTGAAATATATATCTCAGCCTTATTCTTATTATGAGTTATAAACACTGTGTTAAAATGCTTAGCTCAAAAACTGAGCAGAAGATATTGTGTATAATTATTAAAAAGAACAATTATTACTTTATAAACAAATTCTATATGATCTTAAATTAGTACTATATAAGTATATGTGTTATAGTATATTAGTAATAAAAATATTAAAATGGTAATATATTTTGTGCCTACATGAAGTATATCTCGGGTACTATGGTTTATCTATACAACAAATGTCTCGGCATGCTACAGATTACTATACCTGACTCTGTCACTAAGAGATGTAACACTCTCTATCAACCATTTAGCATGGGACCATATTGTGTATGCGTTAGTAGTTATAGGAGGTGGAGTGTAAATTATGAAGATGGCACAAGATGTCAAAGACCCCAATATAACAAATGTCGGTAGTAGAACTAGGTAGGTAAGTCATTACACACATAATAACAGGGTTGTAGCACCCAGTAGGCAAATTATTAGATTTTGAGCCAACTATGTTTGATACCTAGTGTTACAATTTTGTTTTTTTCAACATATTATCTCATGATAATGTTAGTATTATGACTGATCTCTTTTCTTTACATCACCTCACTACGATTAGTTTATTAAAATTACAGTGTCTCAATAATTTGTTGCCCTTTTTTGTCCTACTGGTCATTAAGACCACACCTCTAATGAATAATTAATTACTCCTGAAAATTTTTGTAGTACACAAAGCATGCTATGTTTGCCTTAGTGCTATATTTTCTTTCTACAGTTTTGAAAAACAAATGTCACATATTTATGTATAGATCATGTCATAGTATTTCTATATCAATCTTTTAAGAATGTAATAGAATATGATGATTTCATTTTTTATCTATAGTAACTTTCGTTATATTTAATGTAGGGTCATCTTTACATCATGTAAATGTTTAAAAGTAACAATTAGTTTAACTTCATGTACTGTCCATTCAAACACATGTATTATAACACAGCAATTGATTTTATCATGATGTTGAGCATTAATACATTATTATGTATTAATACTGTTAAATCTTTGCTTGCATTAACATGTAAACAATCATGTCCAAATTATATAATTTCACAATGATTTAATTGGGTATATATCTGTTATTGCTATGGAGACTTATAGTTTGACAATATTATGTAACATACCAACCACAATGTTTTACTATATAGTTATTATATATAACAGGTGACCTTGTTATATACTACATAGTATAGTCCTTATTACTATCATATATGTTATACTAGTAGTACTACATTGTATACTGACTTAGTACTGTTGTGTTCTACTCATATAGTCATCAATGATGGTCAATGGTCAGTAGGGTTTGTACTAAACTCTAATGATCTAACCATCAACTGATGACTACCAACGAAGAGTATTAAAAACGATTTGCAGAAGGAAGGAGAGAATGGATAGAACAAGGAGAGAAAACAAAATGTCAAACAAGAAGAACAATGAGCTTCAATCTATCATTCAGTCTCTTCAAGATGAGTTAAGAGAGGAGTAGAGATCGGTTATCACCAACAAACTACAACAAACACAGCAAGCTCAACAGCAATTAGAATGAGTCTACAAGATGAGATACAAGAGATAAGACAGGCTAGAGATCAATATCAACAAAATAATCTTAGTGTTCTACAGCGACTTCAAAAAACAGAACAAGCTAGACAAGATATTGAACAACAACTAAAACACACGTCTCAAAAAACAGTTCATTACCCAGTTAGAACAGCTTTGTTCTCAACTGGAACAAACAGAGCAAACAGTTAAAAACAGTCTCAAGGTGAGGTACAAGAGTTAGAAAATCAGTTACAACAGTCTCAAGATGAGATACAAGAGACAAGACAGCTAGAGATCAAATCAACAAAGTAATCTTAGGCTCTCTACAGCAGACTTCAACAAACAGAACAAAGCTAGACAAGACATTGAACAAACAGTTAGAACAACTTCCATTCTCAACAGGATCAACCTCATTGGGTGTGGGTATAGAGGGAGGTGATCATGACACAGGAAGTCTTAGGTAATGGAGCATATGGTAAAGTTAAAGTGGCTGTCTTTCGAGGTCTGAGAGTAGCTGCCAAGACTCTTCATGGCATCATCATTTCTGACTACACCGAGATCTCTTCTCCAGGAAATGGACATCGCATATAGAGTACCGTCATCCTAATCTTGTCCAATTTATTGGGGCTACTAGAGGGGATACACCACATAATCCGTTACAGAGATCATGGCCATAAGTCTTTATAATGAGCTTCAGAAGAAGGCTTGACACAATCCCAAATACTTGATATTAGTTGTGATGTTGCTGCAGCTCTTAACTACCTTCATTTATGGAAGCCAGACCATATGAATCCATCGAGATATTAGTAGCCCTAATGTCTATTAGAAACCATCAGTAGGTGATAGCTTTTAAGATAAAGTAACTGATTATGGAGCAGCTAACCTCAACAATATGCCAGGACAAGATATGCCAGGAAACCAGCTATGCTTCCCCAGAGTCTCGCTATCCAGATGATCACAGTCAGCAATGGATGTCTACAGCTACTCTGTACTATTGATGGAGATGATACTTCATCGTCCACTGCTATGACAGTTCAAAAAGAGGAGAGAACAAGCACTAATCATGTATCATGGCCTCCTATGTCCTCTCTAATCCAGAGGTGTCGAACCGAGATCATCATTGTCGTCCAACTATGAGCAGATCTTAGATCAATCAAACAACTAAAACATTTAATAACACTGAAGTGAAACTAACTTTGTGTGATACATTTTATAGTTTATAGGACTTGTATACTTTACCTCTTTTTAATAGTTATGATGTGAACAATATATTATTAATAGTGTGTATAGTTTAAGTGATTTTCAATATACAGTATCTGTTACATTGCCACTTATTTTATATTTTGAAGGCTTTGTTACTTTTATGGATATTAGTGTTGTAATTATTAACTTCAATAATTTTATTACTGTAGTAATGAATATTATTAAATTTTATCTAGGCACGTGGTATTACTGTGGTTCTCAAGATGAGACTGGAAAAGCTAAGGATCAATGTCTTTACAATAATCTTAGTCTTCTTTAGTGACTTCAACAAAACAGCATGCCTCAACAAGATTAGACAGTTTCATTCTCAATAGATTTGGTGGTGGGTAGAGAGGAGGGTGACCATGACACAGGCACATTAATTATAATAGATCATATGATAAAGTGTCTTTCAAGGTCTAGGTGTGGCTGCAAGTCTCTCCATGGTATCATTATCTCAGACTACAACAACTGATTAGAGAAATGGACATGGTTCTACAGTTTGTCATCCTAATCTTATCATTTTATTGGAGTTACTAACATTACTAATAGTAGTAATATACTAGCTCATTCTCATTGGTTGTTTTTCATAAGTATAAAACACATCACTGAGCTATAGCAGACTAATGTTTTTACCTTTGTCCCAAAATAACAGATCCTTTTTTTAGTCATGCTGGGCCAATTTTACTGGACAGATAACAGTGACAGTAGTCTATGAATAATGAATTAAGGAGGTTGGGTCATCATCTATGGCAATAGTAAATCACATATTGTATGTATTACATTGTAATAATTATTTTATGATAGTTATTTATACTTTAGATTATTTTGAAGTCGTCATTACATAATGTTTACTTTATAAGGTGCTGTACAGCCTTTAAAAATGATATTAATATATTGAGGTTAAGTTATCTATAACAAATACATGTACATGTATCATGTAGTTATATTATAGAAGATAGCATAATCATCAAATACTTATGTTTATAGTGTGTTTAGTGAGAACTAATTCTATGGATAAAGGTATTGTTTAGACAGTAATCTTAAAAAAAAAGGTTCTTATAAATTTCACTCAATTGATTACATTGCACAGAGTAGTGTATTTATCATATTAATTAATAACTCTAACAATTTAACAGTTAATGTTCATTTCAAACTACAAGTAGTTAAAACACTTTAGCTTTGACTGCAAGACTTACCAATGAATATGACTACAGGGATAAGACCTACATGCATAAGACCTAATGAACTATGGCTGTTTCTAATTGTAGTATGTTTATAGCTGAAAATAATTTCTTATAGAAAGTCAATAGTATGTAAGTACAAATGTTTATAACTAAGTTTAACAGTATGTTCCCTACAATCATTGCCTTCCAAACATGATATGAATTGTGTATTATGTGTGTTGAAAATAAAAAACTAAAACATCAAAAACATACAAAAATGAATTTGACTATCTATAGTTCATACAAGTCTTATCAGTTCAATTGTCATTTAAGACTCTCTCCTCACACACACACACACACACTCACACAGTAAGGTACTATAATTCGTAATATGGTATGAAAAAGTATCACTATAGTCGTTATGATTAGTAATCTAATAAGATTTTGACAAGTGTATTATTAGTACTGTATAGTAGTGACTGATACACATCAATGTAGCCCACCTTCCATTATAGAGATAACATTCATTTATCCTATTATATGTATACATCAACAAGATCAGTGATCTAGTGAGACAACTGACAACACCTAATCCAACTTATGCAACTAACACTTATACTCTACCTCATTTAAATTATTATTATGAGATATATTGTAATAACCATGTTATAAGATTACTCTCTTCACGATTACATAAACAACTGTTATTCCATTATTATGTATTTCATTTAAAATCATTTTCCACACTTTTTTGATGTGTCCACATTGACTATATGTAGCATAAATTGCCATAAATAAACTCCAACCATTGACATTAAGGCGTGGGATCTCTGTTAGCTAAGGGTATGGACCATGGCTAGTTTCTGATAAGACAAAACATATAACAATACAATAACACAATAAACACAGTTGTTATACTAATCCAGTGCTATTATATTTCTAGTTGTATTATTTCTTATTACAGAAATCTTAAATCCACAATTTTGTATTGGCATTGCCAGTCAATGACCACACCCATAACTATGATATAATTATGTGGTTTATTTAGAAGGCTAAGAGGTAGAGGTAGAAGTACTAATCTTCCTTCAGGTAATGTTACTAGATATCATGTACTACCTTAATTAGTAGTAGTACAATATCTACACTTTGTAGTATTATGTAGTCTCACTAAACTAGACCATACAGTGAGTGTCTAACTAGTGAGACTAGTATAATGTATGGACTACATGTTATCAAATATATAGTAGAAGATGAGGGGGTTAGGTTGTGAATTAATTCAAGTATATAATTAGTATAGTCTTTGTACAAGTCTTGTAGTGGATGTGATGACATATTGTAGGTATATTACCTTATATGTAACCTGATCTCAAGATATGGTACATGTCATTCTCTTACAGGACAATACAAACTTGATGAAAGAGATTTTCATCACGCTCAAGTGATTGGTGATGTCTGTACTTGTGGGGTGGGGACTCAGATGACCTACTCATGTACATAATAGTGAGGAGAAAAAGAGAGTAACTTCACAAGTTCAAAGTATTTGATATTACTACTGGTAAATGGAATAATAAGTCTACCAGAGGTAACCCTCCACTAGGAGTGAGGGGTATTTTTTGTACAACAATTGAGGACAAAATTATTTATTTTGGTGGATATTGTGGACATGACAGCTGTTTCCATAACAGTCTCAATGGAATTAGATATTTCTACCCTCACCTGGACCCAACTACAATTCTACTAATGAAAACAATACCAGTGATTGAAGAGAAGCATAGGTGATATGATGTCAATTAAAGAAGCAGGACATCATGTCTCTTTACTTATTGGAGGTCATGGATCCCTACCATCTAAACAATTACCACAAGCCAAATATTCTCAGTATCATGATGGCAATATACGTACTAATGAACATAATATATGACCTGACAACAGGTAATAACATTCTAATATATCATATTATATTATCAGATATCACTTATTACAGTCAGTGTCATTACATGTAATTATTGTAGATGTTATTATTAACATTATGAACATTAGTAACTATAAACTAGGAGTATATAGAAATATTTCCTACTATAAAATTTTATGTTTGTATTGGATTTACAATCAGTAATAACTAAGAATACATGGATATGCAGGGTTTGCCTCAAATTAAAATGGCTTTGATCTCTTCATTTGGCCAAAATAATATAGTATTACACTTTATCTTTTGTAAATTAATTCTGTATACCTTATAACTTTGTCTTTGATCTCATTCACTTTCATAATGTTTTAGACACTTCGTATGTATCCTTTTTGCTCTTTTAATTTGTCTTTCCAAGTACTAAGTGTTAACTATTCTCTGTAGACTAAGCATGTATTCTTGCATATCTGTGTTTACTACATGGTTCAAAGTAAAGCATTTTATTACATTCCTAAACATGACTGAACCATATATATGCATTAAATAGAAACTAAGGTGAGATTTGCTATACCGTTGAATTAGTTACCTGCACTGTTTGAATTAGTACAATGTATATAAGGTTATCTTTTATGTATAATAGTTAGTCACGTTTGTATGACTAGAAATGTTTTGTATGTTCTTCTTTTAGGTCAATGGATCATACCTGAGATCAGTGGACAATGTATGCCACCTAGTAGCAGCTTTGTTATGGAAAATATTAATAATATGAAGAGGAATCATTTTTGGTGGTTTGCTGAAGGCACAAAACATTAATACACTCATATATTGGATATCATCAATCCATACAGTGGTGAGTTATATTGTCATTCATTCATTGACTGATAACATGTTATATAAGGAGTGTTAGTTAAGTTCATTTGTCTATCTAGCCACTGGCAGAACTATAGCTAAAACCTGACTAGTAGTACAGTGGCCAGAGGAAAGTTGGGGTCATGCTGCCAGTATTATCACTGGGATCAATATCACCTATACTAGTAATGATTGGTGGACTGGGTAATGATACACAGAACAATAAATGATTGTTGGATATGGATATTAATGAGAAGTCATGGACAAAGGTATGTCATGATAATATACCCACCATATTACCTCTAATTTATTATACAGTGATAGTTTACTAGTTAGTACACGTAACTTGTCCATAGAATAAAAATCATATTCATTTACTACTGATATATCTAATATGTTGTTATCAATTATTGCTATCATAATTATTACCATTGTACCAATTATAGTTTACTTAAACTAGATGACCTTGGGACATTGTATTTCAGAGTAATAGTTCAACATTAACAAATCATATAATGTAAATTAATTGTGCCATTTTATTATAATTATTACATGTTAGTTTATGGGATTTTTAATTCCAAATAGAAATTATTAATTATAGTGCTTAAATAACAAGATATTGGTTTCATTTATTACTCCTATGAAATTTTTAACTATAGTTTAATTTTTAATATTAGTAATTAATATGACATAATTTGTGCCTACATGAGATATATAGCTTTGCTGTACTACAGTTTATCTATACATAGTCTCTACATACTACAGATTAATCTACCTGACTCTGTTGCTAAGAGATTGTGCCCACTCTCTTGATCAAACCATTTATTATGGGACCACATTGTGTGTGGTTAATAGTTGTAGGAGGTTATGAATATTCTGATAAATAGGATAGCTATCACAGACCCTAATATAACAACATTGGTAGAACTAGGTAAGTAATCATTATACACATAATAATTGGTCTGTAGCAGCTAACGCTACTTAGCCCGTACTGTGTTTTTAATACTATATTTTACAACTTTTCACATTTATACTTCATGTGTCCCCTCATGTTGATAGTATTTAGACTAATCTCTTTCGTTGCATCAGCTCATTGAAGTCAGTTCTTTATAATTCTTGATTCTGTTGACTTTTTTGTCTTCTAAGCATTGCCTCATTGCTTCATGCCATATAATAGACCTTGTACATAATTAATTACTTTGAAAATTTTGATCACACACAATGTTGACCTTACTACTTATTTTTGCTTCCTGTCCATGAATAACAAAATGTCACTCTATGCTAGGAATACCTAGAAACACAGGGTTTGCCCACATAGTGAAAGATTCAATCTCTTAGTCTGAAAAAATAGTATTACACATTATCATTTGTAGCATAATTCTGTATACCTTATTAACTTTGGTGTATGATCTCATTCACTTTCACAATACTTTAGACAGCTTGTATGCATCCTTTTGCTCTTTTAAGTGTTCTTAAATGTGTATGCTTTTTCATTCTTCAAGTTTATTACATCACTAAACATTGAGTAAATGTTTTCTCTGTAGAGATGACCTGCTTTTGCGCATATGTGGTTACCAGGGTTGTGTCAGGCACTTTTGGGCTTAAGCACAGTTTTTCGAAGTGCTTCAAAAGCTCTTTGTCACTTTAAGCACAAGTGCTTGTGTTAAACACAAGTCTTAATTGTCTGTGCTTGTGTTTAAGTCTTTAAGTCCAGTGATGAAGAAAAAAAGGAGATGAAACTCCATGCTCAAAAGAAAAGTAGAAACTTTGACTAGAAAAGGTTTCAAAAATATCAAGAATAGCTGAAATTGTGTACTGGTATCCCTGCTTATCTGCTGCGTTGAGAGACTCTTCAGTATGCTGGAAAGATATATTGCCAAGATATTGTTATTGACACAAAATCTGAACAATCAATGTTTATTAATTAGATTAATTAAAATAATGAAATAACTAAATGTATTATACTGTTGCTAGTTTAGATGATTAGAATAAAAGTGCTTTAAAGTTAAGTACTCTAAAAAAGGGCTTGTGCTTGTGCTTAAGCATATGTGGAAATGTTAGTACTTGGGCTTGACGTAATTTGAAAGTGCTTGTCCTTGTACTTAAGGACTTTTCCAAAGGGCTTGACACAACCTGCTGGTTACGTGTGTTCAGTAAACCAATTATCGCATTCTTAAGCATGACAAAACCACACACACATAATCATCTTTATATCATGTAATTATTATAACTGATTAAGTAACCCTCCATGTCAGTTTTTCACATCGATTTATTTTGTATATAAACTGTTGTTGCTATGGGAGACTCTATAATTAATTGACAAATCGTATGTAAACATACTGACAACATGCAATGTTTTTACTATTATAGATATATAAAAGGTGACATATATAATGTTATAACCATCATATATGTTATACTAGTAGTACTACATGTATACTGACATTAGTACTGTTCTGTTTCTCTTCATATAGTCCTCAATGATGGTCAATGGTCCAGTAGGGTTTGTATACTAGACTCTAATGACTTGACCTCAAATGATGATCCACTATCAACAAAGAGTACTAAAACGACTTACAGAAGGAAGAGAGAATGTCACATAGAACAAAGACAGAAATTAAATATAAACAAGAAGACAAAGATCTTCAATCTATCATTCAGTCTCTTCATGACGAGTTACGAGAGGACCAGAAATCATCATCATCGACAACTGCAGCAAAACAGCAAGGTCAAAAGAAAATACAGGATTATCAACAACAGTTACAACAGTCTCAAAATGAGGTACAACATACAATATGATCAATATCAACAACTACTACAACAGCAACAACAACGGATACAAAAGTTAGAACATCAGCTACAAGAGTCTCAACATCAGTTACAAGACTCTGAACAGCAGTTACAAGAGTTTCAACATTCAGTTACAAGAGTTTCAACATCAGTTTCAAGAATCTCAACAGCAGTTACAAACAGTCTCAAGATGAGATACAAGAGACAAGACATTCTAGAGATCAATATCAACAAAGTAATCTTAGTCTTCTACAGCGACTTCAACAAACAGAACAAGCTCGACAAGATATTGAACAACAAATTAGAAAACAGCTTTGTTCTCAACAGGATCAACCTATTGGGTTGTGGGTAGAGAGGAGGTGATTATGACACAGGAGTCTTAGGTAAAGGATCATATGGCAAAGTTAAAGCGGCGTATTCCGAGGTCTAAGAGTAGCTGCCAAGTCTCTTCACAATATGATCATCTCAGAGTACACCCAAGATCTCTTTTCAGGGAAATGGACATTGCTTCTAGAGTAAGTTCCTAATCTTGTCCAATTTATTGGGGCTACTACAGTGGGTACACCTATCATTCTCATGGAGATCATGGCACAAAGTCTTATAATGAGCTTCAAAAGAAGGCTTTCACACAATCCAAAACTTGGTATCAGTTGCAATGTAGCTTCAGCTCTTAACTACCTCCATTTATGGAAACCAGACCCCTATTATCCATCGAGATATAAGTAGCCCTAATGGTCTTGTTAGAACCATCAGTAGGTGATAGCTTTTAAAGCTAAAGTAACTGATTATGGAGCAGCTAATCTTCAACAACAAGCCAAGACAAATATGCCAGGAAATCCATCTTATGCTTCCCCAGAGTCTCACTTTCCAGATGATCACAGTCCAGCAATGGATGTCTATAGCTACTCTGTACTACTGATGGAGATGATCCTTCATTGTCCACCTGCTATGACAATTCCTAAGAGAGAAGAACAAGCTAATCATGTATCATGGCTCTATTATGTCCTCTCTTATTCAGAGGTGTCTCAACCGAGATCGTCATTGTCGTCCAACTATGAGCCAGATCTTAGATCAACTCAAACAGAAAAAACATGTAATAAAACTAGAAGTGAACTAACTTTGTGTGATACATTCTTGATCTGTAGTTTTTTAGTTCTTACTTTTACTGTATAATATATTTATATAGTTTTTAATGATTTTCAATGTATGTTATATTTGTTTTATTGATTTTTTATCAGTATAAAGCTGTATTACTTTTCTCTGTTGTTCTTTGTACTAATTTTTTAATTTTGCAGTTAAATAACTTTATAATTGTATTGAAATCATTATTATATGACTGCACATGCTACTAACTCTGACTGACTTCTAAATTTACATAAGGTACTACTAGTAAGAGTTATTTTTTATATTGTCCTGTACTTTATATGAATTGATGTCAAAACTCTCAATTTATATCAAACAGATTACGTGTGTTACTGATATTAAGTCAAAAAAATGTCTGAGACTGAGATGAAGATGATAGTGAACTTACCACTACTACAAACTACTTTGACTCCAGTTAAGTTCTAACTATTTAATATGATTGTAGTCTAGATCTAGTAAACTGTTATATCTACTAATGTGTAACCATGTCTATAATATAAGACTAATTCAAATGATTTATGTATATGTTAGCTATTATATATCATTAGGACAATTGTACATGTATACGTATTCAATAACACAACTCTAGAATGTACTCCAGTAACCTTTTATGAGATATAGCTATACTTTGTATGTGAGTTTTGACCTGTAATTATGAAGTTTCAAATATGATGACAGTGAAGCTACATTACCAACAAGACATGAGTGTGGCCTTGTAGCTTGAAAATCTATTTGCAAATTGTATTAAAGATTTTTTCTAATAAGTGAGGGATACTCATTATTCAGTGAAATAACTAAGTGCAATAGATACCTTGCAGATACTTACTTTACTTTGTAGATACCTTTGTAGATATCAAAGACATATCTCGTTATCTAATAATAATGTATTTCTTCTTATGATTTTGTATTTGACAATTAGTACTGCAATAAACTGCTAGTATTGTTAGTGCTACAATATCAGTAGTTGGATTGATATCTAGTGTACCTTTATTGCTGAATATTTATTAGCAACTTATTGACTAATTTATTTATAACAAGAGAAAGGGACACAACTTACTAGTTTATATTACATCCATAAAAGGGAAGAAAGTTTTTTTTTATCAAGTGAACGACCAAACTTGATTTGGTCAGTCCATATGATTATGACACATCTAAAGTTAAGGGAAATTCAGGTATTGCTCATTATTAATATATTATATATATTTACATTGCAATCAAGAATTCCTATAGTCAATAAATAGTTTATTTTCTATAGAGTCCTACTGCTTTTAGCTATTCTGAGATGAAAGTAAATTTTATTATAACAGTTCTACTAGTGAGTCATCATATGGATAGGAGAAGGTGTGTGATGATCACATCCATTACATTAATTAAGGGTAAGAGGGTACCTTTACACTTGGTTATTTTAAGTGTAATGAATGAGAGCAACATGAGATTTGGGAAGCACATGATCAGTAGACCTTAATTTGAGATCAGGTCTCTATTTACTATTGGAACTTGGATTATCCAGGACTCAATATTCAAGACTGAGTCCATTATTTGTGAGAAGGCTCTCTTATTCGAGACAATATAGTCATACATATACCTTGAACTCAGTAAATTGTAAGTCACTGGTATAAGTGTGTTGTAGTTTTTTGTAGTGACAAATGACAACTAATTCTATTGATAAGATATTAGTGTTTGGTACCAAGGTCAGTCTAAGAGTGAGCAAAATGAATAAACCTGTCAGTGAGTTTATACTTAACAATGGCTGTTTAATTGTAGTATTACACTATCTCCACAGAAACCATTCCTCCCCACTTGGAAAACATCATAAAACTCCATTATTACAAATTCCTAAACCAAACCAACAAACAAAGCATGAGCTAAACAAAAACGTCACTTTTTATCAAGCTCCAATCACTCAATTTACTTAAATGAGCTATAGGTAAGTAGTAACTTACATCGTTCTCAATAACACTGTATGACACACATATTTTAGATGTGATATAACCCTGTAATTTAAAACTGTAAACAATAAAAAAATTGTTGCATGCGTAATTATGCACAAAAATTTGAGGATAATAGTTGATATACTACGTGGTGACATTGAACAATGAATTGGTTAAGTACACTACCCAAGTATACGGTTTTTTCTAATATTTTTACAGATTTGTATGTACTGGTATGGGCATACAAGAATTTTATTAAAAGTATGGATAATCTATAACACATATATACAAAATGGGCTTCAGCACTACTGTCAACTTCAAGTACGTCTTTGAGCCTGACTGAGTCTCTGTCTGACTCTGAATCTGAAGAATCAATTCAAAGACCAGAGATTGGTAGTCGGGAAAGAAACATCGTAAGCCAGTCAGTGGAAAGTTTAAGAGCTAAGTAATGTAAGAAATTTATCATATAAAAAGTCTTAACTATCTGTATTTTATTTCTGTATCCATATTGCAGATGTAATTAAATTTTGAGTTATACAATATAAACATTATATATATTGTCATGTTCAAGAATACTCATTACTGAAAATGACTCTGAAATACAGCATTTTTTTGTACTGAATCTTTAAAACCACACTTGGAGGCATTGCACTACATATATTCTTGTCCCATAGAAATTCTAGCCATGACTCTCAATCAAAGAAGTATCAAATCCTAGCCTTGTTGCAACATAGACAATAATTGCAACAAATAGCCTTTTAACATCATTACCAGATGAAGTCGTTGACACCACCATTATGATGTGAGCATTATTTCACTGATCATATCTGGTATGAATTATTACAGAGAGGTATATCAAAATATGCAATTAAGAATTATCTTACTTATTTTTGATATAGTAAATGAAAAGAAATGTGAATGGACCTGTAAAATTATGCAATAATGTTTCTACCAACAATGAATATGACACCAATGTGAAGAGTGGTATCACTGGTACATTTATCAAACCAAAGACATAGAATAAATTTTGTCGTTGATCAACATATAGCTTTCACTTACATTCAATATGGCCTGTAGTTAAACATCAAACCATCCTGCCATTTCTGAATTGGTATTGTAATACGTGCTTTTAACATCTAAGAAGACAAGACAAAACACATTACAAGTCTAACACAATCAATACTCAATACAACAATAGCTTCATTAAAAAGACGTCTTACCTTGAATCAATATTCATACGCCATTAGTATAATTATTAAAGTAACACATGCTCTGAATAATGATTGTAGTGTTCACGTGATCGACCAAAAAAATTAAATAAATCTTATGAATATTAAATTAAATACGTTCCTGCTGCCTGCCTCTACCAACCAAGAAGACAATTCGACACAACAGCAAAGGGTAGGTTAGCTGGACTAGGACACAACCCAGGCTAATTCTTTAGAAGGCTAGAAGATAGGAGGTAGAACTCGAACTCCTGAAGCCAGCTTCAGGTAATGTTACTCTAGATAAATATATGTACTAAATTAGTAGTAGTACAATATCTACAACTTGTTGTATTATGTAGTATCACTAACTAGACCATCTTTCTCTACAGTGAGTGTCTAACTAGTGAGACTAGTATAATGTATGGACACATACATGTAATATATAGTAGAAGATGAGGATTAGTTTGTGAAGTATATGTCAAGTATATAATTAGTATAGTCTTTTGTACACAAGTCTTTGTAGTAGATGTGATGACATACGTAGGTATATTACCTTATACTGTAACCTGATCTCAAGATATAGTACATATCATTCTCTATAGGACAATACAAACTTGATGATAGAGCCTTTCCATCACACTCAAATCATTGTGTAATGCTCTGTACTTGTGGGGTGGGGACTCAGATGATTTACCTAATGTACATAATAATGAGGAGAAAAGAAGAATAGCTTCACATGCCCAAGTATTTGATATTACTACTGGTAAATGGAAACAATCAGTCTACCAGAGTAATCTCCACTAGGAATGATTGGTTATTTCTGTACAAGTCAACAACAAAATTTATTATTTCGTGGTGATTGTGGACATGACTTGTGCTGCCATAACAGTCTCCATGAGTTAGAATACTTCTAACCCTCACCTGGACGCCAACTACAAACCTACATGATTACAATATAACAGGGATAGAAGAGAGGCAGGGGGGGGGGGGGGGGGGGGGGGGGGGGGGGGGGGGGGGGGGGGGGGGGGGGGGGGGGGGGGGGGGGGGGGGGGGGGGGGGGGGGGGGGGGGGGGGGGGGTGGGGGGGGGGGGGGGGGGGGGGGGGGGGGGGGGGGGGGGGGGGGGGGGGTAGATTATGTCAAGTGAACAAGCAGGGACATCTTTGTCTTTTACTTATTGGAGTAGTGGATCCCCATCCTCTATACCAATTACCACAAGTTTCAATATTATCAGTTTTGATGATGGTAACAGTAATCTACTAATGAACAAAATAGATATGACCGACAACAGTAATATCATTAATATATCATATTATATTTCAGATAGTCACTTATTACAGTCAATGTTTACTACATGTAATTATTAAATGAGTGTATTATATATGTTAACAATATTGAACATCAGTAATGTGTAAACTAGAAGTATATGGACTATATTTCTATCATTAATGATTAGTATGTGGGTTGTGGTTTATGGAGGATCGTTTTTTGTTCATTAAAGTACAATATTTTTTATGTATAAATTTTAGTCATTATTATTACAGGTGTTTTAATTGTTTCTCCTTTTAGGTCCAAATGATTATTTCCTGAGATATTGGACAGTGTATGCCCACCTAATGCTGGTTTTGTTTTATGGAAACAGTAAACAATACACGAGCATTCATCTTTGGTGGTGGCAGTTAAAGACATAGCAATCTAATACACTCTATATACGGATATCATCAACCCATACAGTGGTAAGTTATCTTATCATTTATACACTGACTAGATAACATGTTATGTAATGAAGTGTTATAGTTGAGTTGCAGTTGTCTAGATATCTAGCACTGGCAGACTATAGCTAAACTCTGACCCAATAATACAGGTCCCGAGGAAGACAAGTTCACTGCTGTCCAGTAATTATCCCTGAATCACTATCCCCTACACTAGTAATGATAGGTGGACTGTATGGTTATGCAAAACAGTAAAGGACTGGTGGATACTTCATATTAATGAACGTCATGGACAAATGTCTATCATATAATTAGTTATATACTAGAGGATACTTTACTCAGGGTAGGTTTGTGTTTTAAAAGTAACATGCCAAACCCAAAATCATTTATTAAATGAGTTTAAGTAAAAACTTTTGTAAATTCAAGTGGAAACTATTAAGAGTTTCATCGATTTCGGTGGATAGTGGTCATTTTAATGAGAATTCCTTGTTGTACATTTACCGTGCTGTTAAGTATATAGTGTTTCACGTGCTCGGTTCAAGTCCCCCGTTATTGGATTTTTAACCTGCTTTTTCTTAACTGTGAGTGTCTCTGAATGATGGATTGGACTGATATAATTTGAAATCTTGAAGCTTCATATTACTTGGGTCTTTGCATAGCCTTCTATATGTCTTCTATAAATCGCTATGCTAATTCTTTAATGTTTCTCTGTGAAGTTAAGTATCTTTCAAAACCCATTATTAGGATGGTTTTTTTAAAATTGGAATGTTTGAGTTTAATTAATTTCCTAAAACAGCTTAGTGCTCTAGTTTTGGTATAGAGTTTTCAAGATATATTGAAATTGTGTGAACTATATAGCTCCAGCTTATTCTTATTATGGGATTATAACAACTGTAATTAAGTGGTCCAATTCAAACGGATCAAGTATAATAATTTCATAATTATTAAGAAGCACATTATATTACTTTATAACAATTCCTATAATATCTTTAATTGTACGACTTAAGTATTTTGTAGTCATATTAGTAATAAAATATTAAAATGGTATATATATATTTTGTGCTACATGAAGTATATCTTCACTGATATTATAGTTTTCTATACATGTATGTCTCTATATACTACAGGCATTGATCTACACAACCTGACCTGGTGGGGGGGTGGGACTTGAGAGATTTGGTCCACTCTCTATCAACATTTATTATGGGCCCATATTGTGTGTGGTTAGTAGTATATATATTTCGTAAGTATCGTGAAGAATAGCACACTCGGTAAAGACCCCATATAACAATGTTGGTAGACGAGGTACGTAAGAGTCTTAACACACATAATACCAGGACTATAGCACCCATTTCAGACAAGTTTAGATGATGAGCCAACTATTTTTTGACAGCCTGGGGTACAATTTTTCACATTATTTATCTCATGATAATGTTAGTATTATGACTGATCTCTTTTCTTTACATCCACCTCACTGCAATTAGTTTTATTAAATACGTTTCCTCAATAAGTTGTCTGCCCTCTGGTCATTAGACCCAAGCCTCTAATGATAATTAATTATTCCTGAAAATTTTTGGAGTGCAAAACGCATGGTATAAATTACCTACTGCTCATTTTTTTCTTCCTATATTTTTGATCAACTAATGTCACCATATAATTTATGTATATATCATGTCATAGTATTTCTATATCAATCTTTAATGAATGTAATAGATATATGATTTCCTTTTGTTTTTATCTATTAACTTTCTTTCATCCCCAATCTTTACATCATACAAATGTTACAAGTAACAATTAATTTAAACTTCATGTACTGTCCCCTTCAAACACATGTATTCATAACACCCACAGCCTTTCATTTTATCATGATGTTTGAGTACACATACAATTAGTATATATTAATACTGTTAATCTCACGCTTGCATTAACCATGTAATCACTCATGTCCCAAATTATATAATGTCACAATGATTTAATTGGTATTATCTGTTATTGCTATGGGAGACTGTATATTGGCATATTTATGTAACATACCAACCAACAATGTTTTTACTATAGAGTTGTTATATTAACAGGTGACTTGTTTATGTACTACTATTCGTATATCCTTATTACTATTATCTCATGTTTTATACTGTAGTAATACATTGTAATACTTAGAATTAGTAACTGTCTGTGTTCTCTTCATATAGTCCCAAATGATGGTCACGTGGTCAGTAGGGTTTGTATTAGACTCTATGATCTAACCTCAACTAATGACTACCAACTAAGAGTACTAAACCGACTCACAGAAGGAAGGAGAGAATGGAATAGACAATGATAGAAACAAAATGTCCAACATGAAGACAATGAGCTTCAATCTTCATTCGGTCTCTTTCAAGATGAGTTAAGAGTGACGCAGAGATCATTATCACCAACAGTTACAACATCTCAACATCAGTTACAAAAGTCTGAACATATCAGTTTCAAGAGTTTCAACAGCAGTTACAACAGTCCTCAATAGATACAGAGACAAGAAATGCTAGAGATCAATATCAACAAAAGTAATCTTAGTCTCCTACAACGACTTCAACAAACAGAACAAGCTCGACAAGATATTGAACAAAAATTAGAACAGCTTCGTTCTCAACAGGAACAACCTCATTGGGTTGTGGTAGAGAGGAGGGATAATGACACGGAGGTCTTAGGTAATGGGGCATATGGTAAAGTTAAAGTGGCTGTCTTTCGAGGTCTGAGAGTAGCTGCCAAGACTCTTCATGGCATCTCATTTCTGACTACACCCGAGATCTCTTCTCAGGGAAATGGACATCGCATCTAGAGTTCGTCATCCTAATCTTGTACAATTTATTGGGGCTACTAGAGTGGGTACACCCCATAATCCTTACAGAGATCATGACCACAAGTCTTTATAATGAGCTCAAAAGAAGGCTTTGACACAATCCCAAATACTTTTTATAAGTTGTAGCTTCAGCTCTTAACTACCTCCATTTATGGAAACCAGACCCTATTATCCATCGAGATATTAGTAGCCCTAATGTCCTATTAGAACCATCAGTAGGTGATAACTTTAAGCTAAAGTAACTGATTATGGAGCAGCTAACCTTCAACAACAAGCCAAGGACAGATATACCAGGAACCCAGCCTATGCTTCCCCAGAGTCTCGTTACCCAGATGATCACAGTCCAGCAATGGATGTGTCACAGCTACTCTGTACTCCTGATGGAGATGATTCTTTTTCGTCCACCTGCTATGACTGTTGCAAAGAGAGAAGAACAAGCTAGTCATGTATCATGGCCTCTATGTCTTCTCTCATCCAGAGGTGTCTCAACCGAGATCGTCATCATCGTCCAACTATGAGCCCAGATCTTAGATCAACTCAAACAACTAAAGATATAATATAAACTAGAACTGAACTAACTTTGAGTGATACATTTTATAGTTTATAGGACTTGTATACTTTACCTCTTTTTATAAGTTATGATGTGTACAATATATTATTAATAGTGTGTAGTAGTTTAAGTGATATTCAATATATGGTATCTGTTACATTCCATTTATTTTTATATTTCCAAGCTTTGTTGCTAGTGTTGATTTTACTGGATATAGTTTTGCAATTAGTTAACTTTAATAATTATTATTAATCTATAGTAATGAATATTATTAACATTTTATCCGGTGTCATATATAGTGCATTTGATCCCCCCCCCCCCCCCCCCCTAAATTTGTCCCCCAGGACATACTATATACACTAGTGCAAAATTCTGTACTTGTGTAATATCTCCCTGTAGGACTTCTGGCACTAGTACAGATTGTCCTCTCTTAGGACAAAGTGTCCCCTGGGGAAGACATCCTGTAGTAGTATAAAAAGTCCCCCTAAATAGGTATATTGTACTGATTATTTACTCAACAACATGAATGAAAAATTCTATTAATGATTTGAAAAAGTCAATAATGTATGTTCAACAAATGACTAATAGAATAATAAAACAACATGTGAACAATTGTTAAAAAACCATTTTAAATTTCTCTTTTCCCAAGCTTCTTTAGGAGTGTTCACACAAACATCTGGTACCATTTATTACACAAATTGCAACATATCATTCTACCACTCTCTGGTAGCCAGCAAACACAATAGATGTTATAATTTATTTGACAATTCATCTGAACTTTTTTTGTTCTACCACGGGAAGGAAATTTAGTAAGATATTTTCCTTTAATACAAGAAACTAGATGATTATGAAAACACATGTTGTATATATGTTATTTGAGATGGATTTTTCACCAAAACAAAGTACGTATGTGGCAAAAGCCAATGCAAAGAGACTGCAATCACTCCCACCATGCAAAGAATTTATGTGTATTATAAACTTCATACCTGGTTGGTAACTCAGTTAGTAGTTTCCTATTCATCCATTGATGGAGACTTAAACTGGGACAATTAGCACTAACGCAGAATGTCCAGGGGGGCATTCTACACTAGTGCAATTGTCCAGGGGGACAGTCTGCATTCCAAACAGGTGCCCTCCAAAGTGACAGCCACAATATAGATTGTTTACAAAATTTTTAGGAAATATATAACATCACATACAAAGCCTAATTCATAAGAAAAGTTACCACCTGACCATCTCATTTCTATCTGTACATCTCTCATAACAGTAATACTATAACTCTATGGTATGTATGTTATTATTATATATCAGTTATGACTAGTAATCTCATAAGACAGTAGTTTTAGCAAGTATACACTATATTATATTATTAATACTAAAGTAACAAGTATAGTGACTTTACTTTATTGACCAATACACATCACCTTTTATTATAGACAACATCCACTTTTCTTCATTTACAAGTATATATCAACAAGAAGGATGATCTAGTGAGACAACTACACATCTAATTAATCTCTACAGCAAACATTTATAATATACTTCAT
Source organism: Gigantopelta aegis (assembly GCF_016097555.1). Taxonomy (NCBI): domain Eukaryota; kingdom Metazoa; phylum Mollusca; class Gastropoda; order Neomphalida; family Peltospiridae; genus Gigantopelta; species Gigantopelta aegis. Next base: position 11,478 of record NW_024533872.1, on the reverse strand, counting down.
TTATTTTATTTGTAATTATTATTATGATATTGTGTAGATACTGTCTCTTTGCTATAACTAAACATGTTGTGAGCTTACAATATTTCCTGATTACATAACACAATAAATCTACTAATCCATAGTTTAACATTGCATAATAAGCCCCACCCATATGATAGAAGGCTCGTGGCATCTCTCTGCTAAACGAGCAAGACACTTAGACACAACAGGAAAGGGTAGGCGATTGCCACTCTGTTGAAGTTAGAGCACATTCATGTAGGTGGATCGTAAAACCGCGGTATGTGTTGCTGCAGTTAATGTGCATTCCTTGCATTCCTTATTTGAATGTGCTGCTGCAGAAGCCTAATTAATGTCTCATCACCACATGACAATGCTACAAGTAAATTGTATTATTTTGGATATGAGACTGCACTGTTTTTGTATTGATGCCTAGACAGCATAGCAAACATTAGTGTAGTACACTCTGCTCAAAGCATTATTGATTGTGCATCAAGTGCTTATGTTGTAGGATATGAGACTCTTATTGGCTTAAGATTGGTTTTGTAAGTCCAATATAACTTCAGGTTTCCAATTAATATTCAAATTTCTGACTTTCTTTCAAAAACATTTCAGTACAAATTTGATCAATATGACTATCAGATTCATATTAAAATACAGCAATATGTCATTTCTATCACTACAATAGAGTTCAAGTTAATAACTTAAAATCAAGAACTTTGTGTTTGGATACAGGGAAGTTGTCTTTGTACGAGGCACTTAACTGCCTTTTCATATGAAAAGTGAAATTTCTCCATTATTAACAAAGTGAGAATCTATAAGTATAATTCAATGAGGTTATAGCTTACGACTTATTATCTGGAATTACCTCTGGCAGACAATTGATTTCATAAAATCATTTAAATAGAAAACAGGTTTTTTTTAGACAATCACTTGCCAAAGCAAGTAAATAGTAATTAATTTTCCATTATCTACATGAAACTGTATGAAGTAATTGTTTGTTAGACTGATATTCTCACCATATCATCAAGGTCAATTGGCCAATCATCATCCACATACTTTACTTTACAAAGTCACTATACCATTCTTCATTTAATAGTTGTCTGATTGTGTGCTATTTTGTATTATAAAAACATGAATTTTTTATGATATTTGTAAACATACTTCATTTGCTTTGATTGTTGTTCTAATAAACCCTCTTGTAAATATGCGTCACTGATACAATGATAGAATATTTATCTATAGTATTCACATATATGAATAACATACTGATCTGATTTGTCACATCTAAAGTTTGGATAACTTTTAAAGTAAAATTCCTTGCCCCATTTTTGTTCAGTACAAAATATATCATCCTTATCTATTACTGGTTCAGATGTAAATGATGGAAGTAGTATGTCATTGTCCTCTAAATCTTCTACTAAATATCAATCAACATAGAATTTATAGAACAGTATGCTTATGATCCATTATATAATTAACTTCATTGTCTCCATCACAGCTTAAAGTTAACAAAGATTGAAATTATAATCACTCAGTATTTATGTAATTTATTACGTACCTGAGTTGACATAAGTTTTGATGGTTTTCTATGTAATCTGGTGGAACATTTTCCATATGCACTTCTGCTACTGAACAGCTAGATATTAACAGACAATGTATTAATGTATAATGAGTGTACTCATTTCATGAACAACATACCTTATTTTAAGGATCCATTTCTTGTAAGTTGTCAACTATTTTTATAAATAATGATGTCAACATGTAATAAACAGTCTCTACCTCAAAATCATCCTCATCATATGATATTCTGAGATAACTTGCCACATACTGTCAAGTGTGTCAAGTTAGTACAAATACTATCGTCAGTTGTTTTGATATGGGTGTGTCTTTCCCACCCAGCAATAAGGCCATTTGTTCATTTTTTAGTACATTACCTCTTATTGCTGGCTTTTGAGACTATGAATGTGAATGACGATATGATATTCAAGTGTGTCAAGTTAGTACAAATAGAATCGTCAGTTGTTTTGATATGGGTGTGTCTTCCTATCCAGCAATAAGGCCATTTGTTTATTTTTTAGTACATTCCTCTTATTGCTGGCTTTTGAGACTTTGAATATGAACGACGATATGATATTCAAGTGTGTCAAGTTAATACAAATACAATCGTCAGTTGTTTTGATATGGGTGTGTCTTCCCACCCAGCAATAAGGCCATTTGTTCATTTTTTAGTACATTTCCTCTTATTGCTGGCTTTTGAGACTCTGAATGTGAACGACAATATGATATTCAAGTGTGTCAAGTTAGTACAAATACTATCGTCTTGTTTTGATATGGGTGTGTCTTCCCACCCAGCAATAAGGCCATTTTGTTCATTTTTTAGTACATTTCCTCTTATTGCTGGCTTTTGAGACTATGAATGTGTGACGATATGATATTCAAGTGTGTCAAGTTAGTACAAATAGAATCGTCAGTTTTGTTTTGATATGGGTTGTCTTTCCTATCCAGCAATAAGGCCATTTGTTCATTTTTTAGTACATTTTTCCTCTTATTGCTGGCTTTTGAGACTTTGAATATGAACGACATATGATGAAGTTAATACAATACAATCGTCAGTTGTTTTGATATGGGTGTGTCTTTCCCACCAGCAATAAGGGCCATTGATTTTTTTAGTACATTTCCTCTTATTGCTGGCTTTTGGAGACTCTGAATGTGAACGACAATATGATTTTCAAGTGTGTCCACAGTTATACAAATACTATCGTCAGTTGTTTTGATATGGGTGTGTCTTTCCCACCCAGCAATAAGGCCTTTGTTCATTTTTTAGTACATTTCCTCTTATTGCTGGCTTTGTTGAGACTATGAATGTGAATGACGATATGATTATTCAAGTGTGTCAAGTTAGTACAAATAGAATCGTCAGTTGTTTTGATATGGGTGTGTCTTCCCACCCAGCAATAAGGCCATTTGTTCATTTTTTTAGTACATTTCCTCTTATTGCTGGCTTTTGAGACTCTGAAATGTGAACGACAATATGATATTCAAGTGTGTCAAGTTAGTACAAATACTATCGTCAGTTGTTTTGATATGGGTATGTCTTTCCCACCAGCAATAAGGCCATTTTTTCATTTTTTAGTACATTTCCTCTTATTGCTGGCTTTGAGACTATGAATGTGAATGACGATATGATATTCAAGTGTGTCAAGTTAGTACAAAATAGAATCGTCAGTTGTTTTGATATGGGGTGTCTCTTTCCACCCAGCAATAAGGCCATTTGTTCATTTTTTAGTACATTTCCTCTTATGCTGGCTTTGAGACTATGAATGTGAATGATGATATGATATTGAAGTGTGTCAAGTAATACAAATACAAATCGTCAGTTGTTTTGATATGGGTGTGTCTTTCCCACCCAGCAATAAGGCCATTTGTTCATTTTAGTACATTTCTCTTATTGTATGCTATTGAGTCCATTTTTTGTGAACCATTGTAATGATGTATATTAAGATGTATATTAAGAAGTCACATTGAATGATGTTGTTACCTTGTATATTACAAGCCATTATGATCTTATATTGCACATAAGAATGTGAAGCTTGTCACTGTTTTTAACTACTGTTTACTCAGTAATAAAATTCATGTAAATGTTTATAGTAACCTAATGTTTTTTAAAATTTGTATGCAAAACAATCTAGTGTAAGAAATTAAGCTGGTGAATGCGCTGCTAACTATGCCAGACTAGAAACAACTCATGGCTAATTTCTTTAGAAGGCTAAGAGATAGAGGTAGAACTAGTGAAGTCCCTTCAGGTAATGTTACTGGATGTAATGTACTATCTTAATTAGTAATAGTTCAATATCTATAATTGTAGGTATTATGTAGTCTCATATATAGTAGAAGATAAGCGTTAGGTTTTGTGAAGTATATATCAAGTATATAATTAGTACAGTCTTTGTACAAGTCTTGTAGTAGATATGATCACATACTGTAGGTATATTACCTTATACTGTAACCTGATCTCAAGATATGTTACATATCATTCTCTACAGGACAATATAAACTAGATGTAAGAGTCCTTCATCACACTCAAGTGATTGGTGATGCTATGTACTTGTGGGGTGGGGAGTCAGATGACCTACCTGATGTACATATAGTGAGGAGAAAAAGAGAGTAACTTCATGTGTCCAAGTATTTGATATTACTACTGGTAATGGACAATCAGTCTACCAGAGGTAATCCTCCACTAGGAGTGAGGGGTATTTATGTACAACAATTGAGGACAAAATTTATTATTTTGGTGGGTTTGTGGACATGACAGCTGTTTCCATAACAGTCTCCATGAGTTAGATATTTCTACCCTCACTTGGACCCAACTACACCTACTGATGACAGAATAGCAGTGATAAAGAGAAGCTATGGTGGTATTATGTCAAGTGAACAAGAAGGACATCATTGTCTTTTAGTTATTGGAGGACATGGATCCTCACCCCTCTATACAATTACCACAAGCTCAATATTATCAGATAGATGTTGGTGTAGCATCTACTAATGAACAAAATATATATGACCTGACAACAGGTAAGATATATCATATTATATTATCAGATATCACTAATTACAGTCAATGTTACTACATGTAATTTATTATATGATAAAATAGTGAACATCAATAACTATAAAATAGAAGTATATGGACTATATTAACTACTATTAAAGATTAGTGTGTGTCTTATAGTTTATAATTCAGTAATACTAAGACATCTCTAACATTTTCATTCATTATTAAAGTACAGTACGTTTTTATGTATAATATTCAGTCATTGTTATCTATGTCGACTAGATGTACATGTTGTTTTGTTTCTCCTTTTAGGTCAATGGATCATACCTGAGATTATTGGACAGTGTATGCCACCTAATAGTAACTTTGTTATGGAAGCAGTAAACAATACAAGAGCAATCATCTTTGGTGGTGTAGTTAAAGTCACGTCATCTAATACACTTTATATACTTGATATCATCAACCATACAGTGGTAAGTTATATTATCATTCATACATTGACTGATAACATATTATATAATGAGTGTTAGTTGACTTCATTTGTCTATCTAGCACTGGCAGACTATAGCTAAACCTGACCTAGTAGTACAATGGCCAGAGGAAAGAGATTGTCATGCTGCCAGTATTATCACTGAATTAATATCACCTATAGTAGTAATAATAGGTGGAGTGAATGATGATAACAAACAATAAAGGACTGTTGGATACTGGATATTAATGAGAAGTCATGGACAAAGGTATGTCATTGATAATATACCACATTACATCTAATATATTGTACATTCATAGTTAATAAAGTAGTACATTTATTCAGGTAGATGGTGTTTTAGAATAAAATGACAAGCCATAATAATAATGGTGCCTTGTTGGTATAATGTTGATTTAGTGATAATCTTATATTTTTTTCATGAAGTTATGTACATTTAACACAATAAAAACTTGTAATTTCATATGGAAATTATTAAGTAGTTAATGATTTTAGGAGATAGTGGTCAGTTTAATGACAAATCTTGTTGTGAGTTTACATGTAGTAACCATAAATGTAGTGTTCACTGATTAGGTCAAGTCCAGTTAGTAAATTAAGGAATGCCTTTCCCTAACTGTGAATATTATGATGATGAGTATGACTGATCTAATTTGAAGGCTTGAAGCTCTCACTAGCTTGGATCTTTGCATAGCATTCTATAGATGCTGCTGCTAATTCTTTAATATTTAATTTGTCATTGTGAAGTCAATATCTTATCAAAACAATTATAGGATGATTTTTTTAATTGCACTGTTTAGTTTATTAATTTCCTAAACAGCTAGTGCTCTAGTTTTTGTATAAAATATGTAGAGTGTCAAGATATATTGAATTGTTTTAAATATATATCTCCAGCTTATTCCTATTATGAGTTATAACATTGTGTTAAGTGGTCAGCTCAAACTGATCAGAGTATAATGGTTACAATTATTAACAAGAACAATTATTACTTAATAACAAATTCTTATATGATCTTAATAACATGTGTGTAGTATATTAGTAATAAAATATTAAAATGGTATGTATTTTGTGCCTACATGAACTACATCTTCAATGTACTATGGTTTATTTATACACACATAAATAATGTCTCTTCTGCATGCTACAGATTAATCTACCTGACTCTGTCACTGAGAGATGTGTTCACTCTCTCTCAACATTTATTATGGGACCACATTGTGTGTGGCTAGTTGTGTTGTAGGAGTGTAGTAATTATGAAGATGGTACACCTGTCAAAGACCCCAACATAACATGTTGAATAGAACTAGGTTAGTAAGTCATTGCACACATAACAACAGGGCTATAGCACTCACTCAGATGAATTATTAGATGATGACCTAACTACTTTTTGACCTCTGTGGTATAATTTTCACATTAAATTATCTCATTGATAATGTTAGTATTATGACTGATCTTGGGTAGAATTGTAGATCATTGAAATTAACAACCGACCCACAAATGACAATTAATATTACAATGATCTCAAATAACTGTAGCAAATATACAACTACTTTTAACCATCTGGTCTTTAAGACTAAAAGCATCTAATTTATATCGATACATGATTACCACAATAAAAATTTTTTGTAGTACACAAAGCAATGTTTATCAAGTTACCTTAGTAGTGGCTCATTATTTTGATCTATATCCCTCACGAAATTTTTTGATTAATATACATTTTATAATCAAATTTGCCACACTTTTATCCCTCTGGTATTATATGTCATAGTATTTCTAATTATAGAATTTTTGTAGAATATAATAAATGCTAATGTTTTCTTAGTTTTTTTCTTCTAACACTTTTTGAGTACTTTTATAACATCACATCTTTTTACATCATACAAGTATTTCTATATTATAAGTAGAATAACTAATGATTTTTGTTTTTTTATCTATTAACGTCCATTCAAACACATGTAACTATTACTACATAATAATAATGTACTTGTCCATAATGTTATTAATAACAATTAATTTTGTCATGATGTTGAGTATACCAAACACTATTCATGTATAAAAATACTGTGTTCATCTTGTTTTTGTAAACAATCTTGTTGATCAATATTAGATTATTTTCACAATGATTTAATTCGTTATATGTCTGTTGTTGCTATGGAGACTTTATAGTTGACATATCATATGTAACATACTGACCACAAATGTTTTTACTGTATAGTTGTATAACAGGTGACCTTGTTATGTACTACATAGTATAGTCTTATTACTATCATATATGTTTATACTAGTAGTACTACATTGTATACTGACATTAGTACTGTTGTGTTCTCTCATATATAGTTCTCAATGATTGTCATGGGTCAGTAGGGTTTGTACTAGACTCTAATGACCTGACCTCAACTGATGACTACCAGCAAAGAGTACAAAGACAACTCACAAAAGAAGGAGAGAATGGATAGAAAAAGGAAAGAAACAAATTGTCAAACAAGAAGACGAGGAGCTTCAATTTTATCATTGAGTCTCTTCAAGATGAGTTAAAAGAGACTAGAGATCATTATCACCGACAACTACAGCAAGCTCAACAGCAATTAGAAGAGTCTCAATGTCAGTTGCAGCAGTTTCAATATGAGATACAAGAGACAAGACAATCTCGAATAGATGCAAGACAAAAAAGATCTATCAACGACACTACAACAAACACAATGGATACAAGAGTTAGAACATCAGTTACAACAGTCTCAAGATGAGATACAAGAGACAAGACAAGCTAGAGATCAATATCAACAAAGTAATCTCAGTCTTCTACAGCGACTTCACAAACAGAACAAGCTCGACAAGATAATGAACAACAATTAGAACAGCTTCGTTCTCAACAGGAATCAACTCATTGGGTTGTAGGTAGAGAGGAGGGTGATCATGACACAGGAGGTCTTAGGTAATGGGGCATATGGGTAAAGTTAAAGTGGCTGTCTTTCGAGGTCTGAGATGTAGCTGCCAAGACTCTTCATGGCATCATCATTTCTGACTACACCCGAGATCTCTTCTCCAGGGAAATGGACATCGCATCTAGAGTTTCGTCATCCTAATCTGTGTCCATTTATTGGGGCTACTAGAGTGGGTACACCCATCATTCTTACAGAGATCATGGCCACAAGTCTTTACAATGAGCTTCAGAAGAAGGCTTTGACACAATCCCAAATACTTGATATCAGTTGTGATGTAGCTTCAGCTCTTAACTACCTCCATTTATGGAAACCAGACCCTATTATCCATCGAGATATTAGTAGCCCTAATGTCCTGTTAGAACATAGTAGGTATAGCTTTAAAGCTAAAGTAACTGATTATGGAGCAGCTAATCTTCACACAGCAAGCCAGACAGATATGCCAGGAAACCCAGCCTATGCTTCCCCAGAGTCTCGCTATCCAGATGAATCACAGTCCAGAAACAATGGATTTCTATAGCTACTCTGTACTATTGATGGAGATGATACTTCATTGTCCACCTGCGATGACAGTTTCCTAAGAGAGAAGAACAAGCTAGTCTTGTATCATGGCCTCTTATGTCCTCTCTCATTCAGAGGTGTCTCAACCAAGATCATCGTCGTCGTCCAACTATGAGCCAGATCTTAGATCAACTAAACAACTAAACATTTAATAGACTAGAAACTGAACTAACTTTGTGTGATACATTTTATAGTTTATAAGACTGGTGTATACGTTACCATTCTTTTGATAAAGTTATGATGTACAATATGCTATTAATAGTGTGTAGTATTTAAAGTGATTTGTCAATATATGATATCTGTTACATTACACTTACTTATTTTTTATTTGTTGGTTTTTTTTGCTAGTGTTTTGATTTTTACTGTTTTGCAAATTAATTAACTTTAATAAATATTATCAATTACTATAGTAATGAATATTATTAAATTTGTCGGCACGTGCTACAATTGTGTGGGACAGGTTGGGTTCTCTGACTGACTTCCTAAAGGTTTTTTTTGTGTTGTTTTGTTGGTTCTACTCGATGGTACGTAGTAGTAAGAATAGTGTTAGATTGCTTGTACTTTAGATTAGTTAATCTAAACTCTCTATTATTATCAAACAGATTCTTCCTGTTACTGATATAAGTCAAGTAAATGTCTGACGATTGGGATGAAGATGACAATGGACCCACTACATGACTACTTGACTCCAGTAGTTCGAACTAGGTTAATATGATTGTTGTCTAGTAAACTTTATATCATGTATGTGTACCATGTCTTTCAACAAAGACCATAGAAGCTTAATTCAAATGCTTTATTCTGTAGTATAGCTTGTGGCAATGTAGTTAGACCTTTCTACATATATATGTGTTCACTAACAATCCTAGAATGTACTCTAATGCCTTTTTATGATAGCTACTGGTTTATTCACTGGTTCTCATTCATTTTGTAATGTCCAGTATATTTAAAACTATTATATGATATCAGACTGTATAGTGATGATAGGACCTGACCATCTCATGAATCTTAATGTTCCTACTCTGTTAGATACTTATATCTTGTAATTAACTACGTCAGCTGCTTTAATGTTATTATCGCAAAACAATGTTGTTGAATTATGGTCGTTCTATAATAAATGGTTTGATATAGTCATGAGTGCTTTGAGTGTCTCTCTCTCTCAAGCCCTTTCCACGCTCTTCCCTCTCTCTCTCTCCTCTCTCTCTCTCCTCTCTCTCTCTCTCTCATCTCTCTCTCTCTCCTCTCTCTTTCTCCTCTCTCCCCTCTCTCCTCTCCCCTCTCCCTCCATCCCCTCAGTCATTTAGATAAGTTAATACTGAAGGTGGTGGGAGGATGGGAATCAGCCACCTCTTTGATATGGCACAGTTAGTGGTAGAGGTGTGGGTGGGCTCTCATCTATTCATATTGGTGATGGTGAATTTGGTGGTACTAAATCAAGTGAAGGTGGTTGGGTAATGAAGATGACGCGAGTCCGGTCCAAATTCTAAGACTATGACATTTACTGCTAACGGTGTGGAAGTACGAGACGGATTTGGTGGTAGAAGGGACCGGTGGAAGCTGAGAGTAAGCAGAATTATCTCTTCTCTACTCTATATGTAGTATTGAGTATGTCTCTTGTTGTTATTTTAGTATTAATATATTGTCTTGCTAACTTGATAGGTTTTAGTGCTGAGAACAACGCCTCTAGAGGATTTGGTGAGATAGATGTTTTGGTAGAGATTATGGGGATAGAGTAGTGGATTTGTGGGAGATTTGTAGAGATCATGAGGGAAAGGAGAATTTGGGGGACATAAAGGATTTGATGGTCGCATAATGTTTTTGGAACAAGAGGAAAAGGGGTAAGGTAAATGTTGTGAACTCCTGTATTGTATTTACCCAATTAATTGTACTTGTGAATTTAGGTACTGAGGGGCGTGGTTTGGGTCAAAGTTTAATGATGTTCAAAGTAAGAGGATGAAAGACGTGGGTTTTAGCATGAGGAGGAGGAGGTGGATTTAGTGAAAGGTCGAAGAGAATCCACGTGATGATAGTAATGGTAAGTGATGTACTTGTACCAGCCTTATGGTGTTTTTATTACATATACAAATGCTACATGTATGTTATAATAAATGTACCTATGATATTTATAGATGGACAAACTGGTGGAGTGTAATAAAGTGTAGAACCAGCACGCAAGACGGTCTACATCCCTCCTCCTTTCCAGAGGATGAAGACATATCTTCAAGACTATTAATGCGGTATTAACTTGGTTATATGAGTTCCCAGGGACATGCCGGGTGTCCTCTCATAATTGTTCATTTGAAATTAATTTTTTTCTTATACAAGGAGAACTTGACTATTCATTTCTGTAACAGTTCAGAAGTACTTTAACCTCTTATATTAAAGGAAGAAACTAATGGCTTGTGCTAGACTGGCCGGGAAAACTATCTTAACTTGTAACAAACTTATTTAACTTATAACACAGCACACTCCCTCTCTTCTTTCTGATGGTTCCTTTTGCTTCCTGCTATACTCCTAATTGGAAATTTTACCAAGGCAAATCAAATGGACTAACTCCATGTCCTTATTGCTCACCAACAGGCATCTTAAAATATAAAGGACCAGAATTTAATATATCAATTATGTCCTGTTTTATCAAGGGAACTAGCTAGGCCAATTAAACTTAGAAGGAGGCTTAATATCTTTATGTACTCTGGTAACGGTTTTTCACGGGGAAGGTTATTGTTTTTTGTTATATATGATTATTTATACATGTAGTAACTTGTTTAGTAAAATAATTTCAGTATTTTAATGTACTATGATTGGAATAGGGTATATAAATTGCTACATGGTTGAGTACATGTTAACATATCTTGATACATGTAAAGGAATGACAATGTAGTAGTACATGAAGGAATCTAAAATTGGGCTGTGCTAAAGGTTCGAACCTTCAATTACTTTGAAGT
>NW_024533871.1:10000-28690 GCF_016097555.1 Gigantopelta aegis | reverse complement strand
CAATAAAAGCTCTTCTAAAGGTCAAATGACAAGAGTTATGACATAAAGGGTTAAATCAGTAGGAATAACACCCGAAACACGGAGTAGAAAATTGAAGGCTTCCTTTTTTTTACCGACCTCGGTGGTGTCCTGCTTACGCCATCGGACATTAGGCTGGTAGGTACTGGGTTCGCAGCCCGGTACAGGCTCCCACCCAGAGTGAGTTTTAATGACTCAGTGAGTAGGTGTAAGACCACTAACACTCTCTTCTCTCTCACTAACAATTAACAACTAACCCACTGTCCTGTACAGACAACCCAAATAGCTGGTGTGTGCCCAGGACAGCGTGCTTGAATCTTAATTGAATATAAGCACGAAAATAAGTTAAAATGAGATGAAAATGAAGTCTTCCTTTGATAAACAAATATATATTGAACAAAGCTCCTCAAGTAAATCAGAAGAGCAAACAATTAAAACTAGAAGGCTATTTTGTATGAGATATGCGGCGATGGTAGGAACAGCCTGGAGGCCGTCTTAAATAACTTTATAACCGCGTTGGTTGATTGCCAAACTTTAAACAGTATATGGATTATTTCAGGGTACTCTTGCCTAAAGCAAATATTTAAACTACGTTTGATAATGCTTCAATTTCGAGTATATATAGTTTGTATTTTAATTATTTATGTTTACGTGACGCGACATGTTCATTGCACACCGTTAAACTCTTAGATCAAATAGATGTACTACTTTAACATAAAATATCACGGTCGTTAGTCACACCGAGAGAGCGAGAGCGAGAGCGAGAGAGAGAGAGAGAGAGAGAGAGAGAGAGAGAGAGAGAGAGATAGAGAGAGAGAGAGAGAGAGACAGAAGGGGCAGAGACAGAAAGAATGAAAAAAGAAAGAACACAATGTAACAGGCTACAATAAATGAAATCTCCCAAAGACAGAAAAAACCGCTTCACCGTGATGAGCAGCGTAGCGCGGAGCGGTCCATACATACATAAGTGTGTAAAGCGGTTCTCTTAAGACTCGTGTCACAAAAACCATCTATAAAATGTCTCGTACCAAAAACTGTTATTTTAAAAATCTACCTCTTGAAGTTTTGAGACTCACCAAGTAAGGGAACGGTTATACCACCATGATCCACGGTTTTTAGGCCATGGGGAAGCAACTTCATAAAAGGGCCCATACAGTATTTCACAATCCGCTAACATTAATTATATATATAGCCTCACCCACCCCCTCCCCGAAAACAAGCAGCAATACATTATTTAACAACGTGTTGTTTAAAAACGTATCCAACAATGCATTCGCTCACTATATGTGTGTGTGTGTGTGTGTGTGTGTGTGTGTGTGCATGTATGTGTATATATATATATATATATATATATATATATATATATATATATATATATATATATTTGTTCGCTCCAAACTGGGTTTCTTTGTTGTTGTTGATATTGATTTGGGTTTTTTTTTTTTAAGGTTTTTATTTATTTTTTTTATTTTTTTTTTGGGATTTGGTGTGTGTGTGTTTTTTTTTTGTTTTTTTTCTTTGGGGGGGGGGGGTTGTTGTTTTGTTTTGTTTTGTTTTGTTTTTAGTGGGGGGGGGGGGGGGTGGCACTTCGAAGTTTGGGCAGTGTGCATTTCTCAAGAGAAGACAAGACTTTACTTAAACTCGGGCCGTTGCACAACGGCGTAGGAGGAGTATATGCATAATATTTTGGTAAACACGTGACAAGATGGTAGAGAAATACAAAAGTTAAATTACAATAATTATAAAATTAATTTCTATAACCATATGTACATAACATAAAGCTTTGCATATTCATATAAATTCAAACATAAACGGTTTGGCAAGTAGAAATAGTTAAAATTGTTAATGGTAAATTAATATTCCAATACGTATAAAATATACATCTGATAGTTGGGGATGTGAGAGATTTAGGATGTTTAAATACATTCATAATTACATTTATAAACTTTGCAAGATTCTTTAGTGTGTTGATTCTTTTGTTTTGCATTAGTTCTTTGAATTTATAGTAATAGGGATGTAGAAACTGGACCCTAGAATTACTGTAAAAGTAGCAAATGAAAAGATAATGAAACAAATCGCCAATGTCATTTTCATTACATAAAGTACAAATGTTGTCTTCTAATGGTATATTATTCCAGCGTCATCTTTCAACGGGTAAGTAATGATTTGATGTTCTGAATTTTAATATTGGTTTCCACAGTTTTTCTGGAAGTATATTAATATATTTTTCTAAAATTAGTTGTTACTTATATAATTGGTAGGTTTTGCCTCTCGAAGATAATGACATGTTACTTTACCATGTTTGTAAATACTGATCACATTGTCTTTGCTTAATTTGTTGGGAGAGACACCCATCCCTTGGATCCGCTCGCCTAATCCTGGTGTGTACGAGAAAGACACAAATTATATTTTACACAAAAAAAGAAGTTTAAACGCAAATTAAATTAGGTAATTTCAAAATGTGCGATTCCACAAAAACGACCTACTAGTATTACCCATGGTGAAGGAAATGTCCCCCCCCCCCCCCCCCCCCCCACACACACACCTTGAATTCACCCATGCGGGGAAACTGCTATCAACAAAATAGCTTCCTGAGACTGGAAAACGTGACTCTTCACGTTCAGGCGGCGTGCGGTAAGCAACGTTCAGGGTATTGTAGGCTACCTTGCCGGGCTAATACATGTACTTAGTATCTTTCTAATCTATACGCATTGTGGTTCCAAGAAATAATATAACTCTATTTATTCTATGACGAACCTAAGATATCCATGTCATAAACATCGGTGATAATTTAGTGTATTTACCCGGTTAATAATGGTGTGTAAATTTGCAACGTCTCAAGGTAAGGTGTCATTTATTTACAAACCAACAAGACCTGCATACATGAGGCGCTATTGCATTCTGATGTAGACTGGATATTCAAACAAATTATAACCAGAAGAGCGGTTTTGGGTGTGACTTTTGTGTAAAAACAATGGTGTGCTTATGTAATAACGTCCTGACGTATTTGAAACAAAAACCTGACAGGCACGACATGACGTTAGTCTATAAATGAAATCAATGGCTCACCTCATACACATTCACATACAAACACCTACACATTCACATACAAACACCTACACATTCACATACAAACACCTACACATTCACATACAAACACCTACACATTCACATACAAACACCTACACACACACACACACACCTACACATTCACATACAAACACCTACACATTCACATACAAACACCTACACATTCACACACAAACACCTACACATTCACACACAAACACCTACACATTCACATACAAACACCTACACATTCACATACAAACACCTACACACACACACAAACACCTACACATTCACATACAAACACCTACACATTCACATACAAACACCTACACACACACACACACCTACACATTCACATACAAACACCTACACATTCACACACACACACACACCTACACATTCACACACAAACACCTACACATTCACATACAAACACCTACACATTCACATACAAACACCTACACATTCACATACAAACACCTACACATTCACACACAAACACCTACACATTCACATACAAACACCTACACATTCACATACAAACACCTACACACACACACACACACACACACACATACACACACACACACACACACACACCTACACACACACACACACATTCACATACAAACACCTACACATTCACATACAAACACCTACACATTCACATACAAACACCTACACATTCACATACAAACACCTACACACACACACACACACACACACACACATACACACACACACACACACACACACACACACACACACACACACATGAATTAAAACTAAATCGTAGTAACATTTAGAAATGGCGTTGTAAAATCCAAGTACATAAACGTTAATACACACACAACGGATGAAGCTGGATCCTTAGGTCTAGAGTGTTATTCGTCTGTTCCAGTGTATGACGAGGTCGTAAACAATGGAACAAACGAAGCTGAACTCTCTCTGGAGTTTGTTACATGTTCGCTGGATTCTACAGCTCGAGTTCGTGTGCACAAAGACGTCAGTGGCCGGTATTAAAGGGGCATAAAACTTGGCATAAAGCTACCTTGATCCATTTCGAACATTTTCAGTCCCCCAAGTCGTGGTCAAATCGTGGGGGTCAGAGAAGACATCTCTCATCTAGTGTTAATGGTATATCAACTTGTAATGTACTTTTGAATAGCTAAGATGCAGGCAACAGAGTGGGTGGATGCAGGCAATATAGTGGGTGGATCAACAGAGTGGGTGGATGCAGGCAACAGAGTGGGTGGATGCAGGGTCAAGCATCTACATTCCTTTCCTGATCATAACTGCTACATTTGTGGTCATTGAACGAAAATATAGAAATTTATCTAGTCAATATATCTTGCCAATAATAATAGTAATCACGGGATAGATGGGAACACACCTCACGATAACAGAATCGATGTGTGATGCGTCCGGGTTCTGCGCCCGTGCCGCACAAAACAACAACAACAACAACAAAACCACACACACACACACACACACACACACACACACACACACACACACACACAAAACACCCCACCAAAGAAAACAAATACATAAAAACCCAAACACAACACAAAAACCCCAAGATACACGACAAACTGCCGTAAGGCTGGAAGGTATTGAGTTATGAGTTCCCAGTTTGTTTTAATGGTTCTGTGTGGAGGAGTAGTCACTACATCGACCTGTCTCTAAGTAACCCCTAACCATTGACCTGCCATGTATACAGTCAGAGATGTTTTAATGGTTCTGTGTGGAGGAGTAGTCACTACATCGACCTGTCTCTAAGTAACCCCTAACCATTGACCTGCCATGTATACAGTCAGAGATGTTTTAATGGTTCTGTGTGGAGGAGTAGTCACTACATCGACCTGTCTCTAAGTAACCCCTAACCATTGACCTGCCATGTATACAGTCAGAGATGTTTTAATTTTTCTGTGTGGAGGAGTAGTCACTACATCGACCTGTCTCTAAGTAACCCCTAACCATTGACCTGCCATCTATACAGTCAGAGATGTTTTAATGGTTCTGTGTGGAGGAGTAGTCACTACATCGACCTGTCTCTAAGTAACCCCTAACCACTGACCTGTCATCTGTACAGTCAGAGTTGTTTTAAAGGTTCTGTGGGGAGGAGTAGTCATTACATCGACCTGTCTCTAAGTAACCCCTAACCATTGACCTGCGATGTATACAGTCAGAGATGTTTTAATGGTTCTGTGTGGAGGAGTAGTCACTACATCGACCTGTCTCTAAGTAACCCCTAACCATTGACCTGCCATGTATACAGTCAGAGATGTTTTAATGGTTCTGTGTGGAGGAGTAGTCACTACATCGACCTGTCTCTAAGTAACCCCTAACCATTGCCTGCCATCTATACAGTCAGAGATGTTTTAATGGTTCTGTGTGGAGGAGTAGTCACTACATCGACCTGTCTCTAAGTAACCCCTAACCATTGACCTGCCATCTATACAGTCAGAGATGTTTTAATGGTTCTGTGTGGAGGAGTAGTCACTACATCGACCTGTCTCTAAGTAACCGCTAACCATTGACCTGCCATGTATACAGTCAGAGATGTTTTAATGGTTCTGTGTGGAGGAGTAGTCACTACATCGACCTGTCTCTAAGTAACCCCTAACCACTGACCTGCCATGTATACAGTCAGAGATGTTTTAATGGTTCTGTGTGGAGGAGTAGTCACTACATCGACCTCTCTCCGAGTAACCACTAACCACTGACCTGTCATCTGTACAGTCAGAGTTGTTTTAATGGTTCTGTGGGGAGGAGTAGTCATTACATCGACCTGTCTCTAAGTAACCCCTAACCATTGACCTGCCATGTATACAGTCAGAGATGTTTTAATGGTTCTGTGTGCAGGAGTAGTCACTACATCGACCTGTCTCTAAGTAACCCCTAACCATTGACCTGCCATGTATACAGTCAGAGATGTTTTAATGGTTCTGTGTGGAGGAGTAGTCACTACATCGACCTGTCTCTAAGTAACCCCTAACCATTGACCTGCTAATCTATACAGTCAGAGATGTTTTAATGGTTCTGTGGGGAGGAGTAGTCACTACATCGACCTGTCTCTAAGTAGCCCCTAACCATTGACCTGCCATGTATACAGTCAGAGATGTTTTAATGGTTCTGTGTGGAGGAGTAGTTACTACATCGACCTGTCTCTAAGTAACCCCTAACCATTGACCTGCCATGTATACAGTCAGAGATGTTTTAATGGTTCTGTGTGGAGGAGTAGTCACTACATCGACCTGTCTCTAAGTAACCCCTAACCATTGACCTGCCATGTATACAGTCAGAGATGTTTTAATGGTTCTGTGGGGAGGAGTAGTCACTACATCGACCTGTCTCTAAGTAACCCGTAACCACTGACCTGCCATGTATACAGTCAGAGATGTTTTAATGGTTCTGTGTGGAGGAGTAGTCACTACATCGACCTGTCTCTAAGTAACCCCTAACCATTGACCTGCCATGTATACAGTCAGAGATGTTTTAATGGTTCTGTGTGGAGGAGTAGTCACTACATCGACCTGTCTCTAAGTAACCCCTAACCATTGACCTGCCATGTATACAGTCAGAGATGTTTTAATGGTTCTGTGTGGAGGAGTAGTCACTACATCGACCTGTCTCTAAGTAACCCCTAACCATTGACCTGCCATGTATACAGTCAGAGATGTTTTAATGGTTCTGTGTGGAGGAGTAGTCACTACATCGACCTGTCTCTAAGTAACCCCTAACCATTGACCTGCCATGTATACAGTCAGAGATGTTTTAATGGTTCTGTGTGGAGGAGTAGTCACTACATCGACCTGTCTCTAAGTAACCCCTAACCATTGACCTGCCATGTATACAGTCAGAGATGTTTTAATGGTTCTGTGTGGAGGAGTAGTCACTACATCGACCTGTCTCTAAGTAACCCCTAACCAATGACCTGCCATGTATACAGTCAGAGATGTTTTAATGGTTCTGTGTGGAGGAGTAGTCACTACATCGACCTGTCTCTAAGTAACCCCTAACCATTGACCTGCCATGTATACAGTCAGAGATGTTTTAATGGTTCTGTGTGGAGGAGTAGTCACTACATCGACCTGTCTCTAAGTAACCCCTAACCATTGACCTATCATCTATCCAGCCAGAGTTTGTTTTAATGGTTCTGTGAGACGGAGTAGTCATTACATCGACCTCTCTCGTAGTAACCGCTAACCATTGACCTGTCATCTATATAGTTTGTAGTAATGGTTCTGTGGGGGCAGTAAGGCCACTATATCGACTTTTCTGTCAGTAACCACTAACCATTGACCTGCCATTTATATTCTATAGGGGCAGTAAGGCCACTATATCGACTTTTCTGTCAGTAACCGCTAACCATTGACCTGTCATCTATACAGTCAGAGTTTGTTTTAATGGTTCTGTGGGGAGGAGTAGTCATTACATCGACCTCTTTCTTAGTAACCGCTAACCATTGACCTGTCATTTATACAGTCATAGTTTGTTTTAATGGTTCTGTGGGGACAGTAAGGCCACTATATCGACTTTTCTGTCAGTAACCGCTAACCATTGACCTGCCATCTATACAGTCATAGTTCATTTTAATGGTTCTGTGGGGACAGTAAGGCCACTATATCGACTTTTCTGTCAGTAACCACTAACCATTGACCTGTCATCTATACAGTCATAGTTTGTTTTAATGGTTTTGTAGGGGCAGTAAGGCCACTATATCGACTTTTCTGTCAGTAACCGCTAACCATTGACCTGTCATCTATACAGTCATAGTTTGTTTTAATGGTTCTGTGGGGCAGTAAGGCCACTATATCGACTTTTCTGTCAGTAACCGCTAACCATTGACCTGTCATCTATACAGTCAGAGTTTGTTTTAATGGTTCTGTGGGGAGGAGTAGTCATTACATCGACCTCTTTCTTAGTAACCGCTAACCATTGACCTGTCATTTATACAGTCATAGTTTGTTTTAATGGTTCTGTGGGGACAGTAAGGCCACTATATCGACTTTTCTGTCAGTAACCGCTAACCATTGACCTGCCATCTATACAGTCATAGTTCATTTTAATGGTTCTGTGGGGACAGTAAGGCCACTATATCGACTTTTCTGTCAGTAACCACTAACCATTGACCTGTCATCTATACAGTCATAGTTTGTTTTAATGGTTTTGTAGGGGCAGTAAGGCCACTATATCGACTTTTCTGTCAGTAACCGCTAACCATTGACCTGTCATCTATACAGTCATAGTTTGTTTTAATGGTTCTGTGGGCAGTAAGGCCACTATATCGACTTTTCTGTCAGTAACCGCTAACCATTGACCTGCCATCTATAGAGTCATAGTTCATTTTAATGGTTCTGTGGGGACAGTAAGGCCACT
Organism: Gigantopelta aegis; assembly: GCF_016097555.1. Classification (NCBI taxonomy): domain Eukaryota; kingdom Metazoa; phylum Mollusca; class Gastropoda; order Neomphalida; family Peltospiridae; genus Gigantopelta; species Gigantopelta aegis. Next base: position 20,215 of record NW_024533871.1, on the reverse strand, counting down.
ATATCGACTTTTCTGTCAGTCACCACTAACCATTGACCTGTCATCTATTCAGTCAGAGTTTGTTTTAATGGTTCTGTTGGGATTGTAAGGCCACTATAACGACTTTTCTGTCAGTATCCACTAACCATTGACCTGTGATCTATTCGGTCAGAGTTTGTTTTAATGGTTCTGTTGGGGTTGCAAGGCCACTATAACGACTTTTCTGTCAGTAACCACTAACCATTGACCAGGAGACCAGGACCAAATGAATGAGAGAACTGGAACTATTTTCTCTTGACAGGTTGTTTTCATAAGAACAGCTCACGTAAATGAGATGTGCAAGAATGTCTCCCTCCCAACACTCTCCCCTCACAAACACATACCGCCGCTTCCACCCCACCACCACCCAACATAGCGCTGACTTCGACGTGGATCGATATTTGGTAACTACGCCACTGGGTGACGTGGAATCGGGGACAACCCGCCTGTGATCGTCATGCGTTACTGAAATAAACAATTAACTTATTTCTTAAGAACTACGACAGATCTGACGGGTATCTACTTATAGCGATTTTCTCCACACAGTATATGTATATATATATGTATATATATATGTATATATATATGTATATGTATATATATATAGTATATATATATATATATATATATATATTTGTTGGCTCCATACTGGGTTTCTTTGTTGTTGTTGATGTTGATTTGGTTTTGGGGTTTTTTTAAGGGTTTTTTTTTTTGGGGGGGGGGGGTTGTTTGTTTGTTTTGTTGTTTTGTTTTGTTTTTAGTAGGGGGGGGGGGGGGGCGTGGCACTTCGAAGTTTGGGCAGTGTGCATTTCTCAAGCGAAGACAAGACTTTATTTAAACTCGGACCGTTGCACAACGGCGTAGGAGGAGTATATGCATAATATGTTGGTAAACACGTGACAAAATACAAAAGTTAAATTACAATAATTATAAAATTAATTTCTATAAGCATATGTATATAACATAAAGCTTTGCATATTCATATAAATTCACACATATAAACGGTTTGGCAAGTAGAAATAGTTAAAATTGTTAATGGTAAATTCATATTCCAATACGTATAAAATATACATCTGATAGTTGGAGATGTGAGAGATTTAGGATGTTTAAATACATTCATAATTACATTTATAAACTTTGCAAGATTCTTTAGTGTGTTGATTCTTTTGTTTTGCATTAGATCTTTGAATTTATAGTAATAGGGATGTAGAAACTGGACCCTAGAATTACTGTAAAAGTGGCAAATGAAAAGATAATGAAACAAAGTACAAATGTTGTCTTCTAATGGTATATTATTCCAGCGTCATCTTTCAACGGGTAAGTAATGATTTGAGTTTCTGAATTTTAATATTGGTTTCCACAGTTTTTCTGGTAGTATATTAATATATTTTTCTAAAATTAGTTGTTACTTATATAATTGGTAGGTTTTGCCTCTCGAAGATAATGACATGTTACTTTACCATGTTTGTAAATACTGATCACATTGTCTTTGCTTAATTTGTTGGGAGAGACACCCATCCCTTGGATCCGCTCGCCTAATCCTGGTGTGTACGAGAAAGACAAAAACTATATTTTACAAAAAAAAGAAGTTTAAACGCAAATTAAATTAGGTAATTTCAAAATGTGCGATTCCACAAAAACGACCTACTAGTATTACCCATGGTGAAGGAAATGTCCCCCCCCCCCCCCCCCCCCCCCCCCCCCCACACACACACCTTGAATTCACCCATGCGGTGCTATCAACAAATAGCTTCCTGGACTGGAAAGTGACTCTTCACGTTCAGGCGGCGTGCGGTAAGCAACGTTCAGGGTATTGTAGGCTACCTTGCCGGGCTAATACATGTACTTAGTATCTTTCTAATCTATACGCATTGTGGTTCCAAGAAATAATATAACTCTATTTATTCTATGACGAACCTAAGATATCCATGTCATAAACATCGGTGATAATTTAGTGTATTTACCCGGTTAATAATGGTGTGTAAATTTGCAACGTCTCAAGGTAAGGTGTCATTTATTTACAAACCAACAAGACCTGCATACATGAGGCGCTATTGCATTCTGATGTAGACTGGATATTCAAACAAATTATAACCAGAAGAGCGGTTTTGGGTGTGACTTTTGTGTAAAAACAATGGTGTGCTTATGTAATAACGTCCTGACGTATTTGAAACAAAAACCTGACAGGCACGACATGACGTTAGTCTATAAATGAAATCAATGGCTCACCTCATACACATTCACATACAAACACCTACACATTCACATACAAACACCTACACATTCACATACAAACACCTACACATTCACATACAAACACCTACACATTCACATACAAACACCTACACACACACACACACACCTACACATTCACATACAAACACCTACACATTCACATACAAACACCTACACATTCACACACAAACACCTACACATTCACACACAAACACCTACACATTCACATACAAACACCTACACATTCACATACAAACACCTACACACACACACAAACACCTACACATTCACATACAAACACCTACACATTCACATACAAACACCTACACACACACACACACCTACACATTCACATACAAACACCTACACATTCACACACACACACACACCTACACATTCACACACAAACACCTACACATTCACATACAAACACCTACACATTCACATACAAACACCTACACATTCACATACAAACACCTACACATTCACACACAAACACCTACACATTCACATACAAACACCTACACATTCACATACAAACACCTACACACACACACACACACACACACACACACACACACACACACACACACACACACCTACACACACACACACACACATTCACATACAAACACCTACACATTCACATACAAACACCTACACATTCACATACAAACACCTACACATTCACATACAAACACCTACACACACACACACACACACACACACACACACACACACACACACACACACACACACACACACACACACACACACATGAATTAAAACTAAATCGTAGTAACATTTAGAAATGGCGTTGTAAAATCCAAGTACATAAACGTTAATACACACACAACGGATGAAGCTGGATCCTTAGGTCTAGAGTGTTATTCGTCTGTTCCAGTGTATGACGAGGTCGTAAACAATGGAACAAACGAAGCTGAACTCTCTCTGGAGTTTGTTACATGTTCGCTGGATTCTACAGCTCGAGTTCGTGTGCACAAAGACGTCAGTGGCCGGTATTAAAGGGGCATAAAACTTGGCATAAAGCTACCTTGATCCATTTCGAACATTTTCAGTCCCCCAAGTCGTGGTCAAATCGTGGGGGTCAGAGAAGACATCTCTCATCTAGTGTTAATGGTATATCAACTTGTAATGTACTTTTGAATAGCTAAGATGCAGGCAACAGAGTGGGTGGATGCAGGCAATATAGTGGGTGGATCAACAGAGTGGGTGGATGCAGGCAACAGAGTGGGTGGATGCAGGGTCAAGCATCTACATTCCTTTCCTGATCATAACTGCTACATTTGTGGTCATTGAACGAAAATATAGAAATTTATCTAGTCAATATATCTTGCCAATAATAATAGTAATCACGGGATAGATGGGAACACACCTCACGATAACAGAATCGATGTGTGATGCGTCCGGGTTCTGCGCCCGTGCCGCACAAAACAACAACAACAACAACAAAACCACACACACACACACACACACACACACACACACACACACACACACAAAACACCCCACCAAAGAAAACAAATACATAAAAACCCAAACACAACACAAAAACCCCAAGATACACGACAAACTGCCGTAAGGCTGGAAGGTATTGAGTTATGAGTTCCCAGTTTGTTTTAATGGTTCTGTGTGGAGGAGTAGTCACTACATCGACCTGTCTCTAAGTAACCCCTAACCATTGACCTGCCATGTATACAGTCAGAGATGTTTTAATGGTTCTGTGTGGAGGAGTAGTCACTACATCGACCTGTCTCTAAGTAACCCCTAACCATTGACCTGCCATGTATACAGTCAGAGATGTTTTAATGGTTCTGTGTGGAGGAGTAGTCACTACATCGACCTGTCTCTAAGTAACCCCTAACCATTGACCTGCCATGTATACAGTCAGAGATGTTTTAATTTTTCTGTGTGGAGGAGTAGTCACTACATCGACCTGTCTCTAAGTAACCCCTAACCATTGACCTGCCATCTATACAGTCAGAGATGTTTTAATGGTTCTGTGTGGAGGAGTAGTCACTACATCGACCTGTCTCTAAGTAACCCCTAACCACTGACCTGTCATCTGTACAGTCAGAGTTGTTTTAAAGGTTCTGTGGGGAGGAGTAGTCATTACATCGACCTGTCTCTAAGTAACCCCTAACCATTGACCTGCGATGTATACAGTCAGAGATGTTTTAATGGTTCTGTGTGGAGGAGTAGTCACTACATCGACCTGTCTCTAAGTAACCCCTAACCATTGACCTGCCATGTATACAGTCAGAGATGTTTTAATGGTTCTGTGTGGAGGAGTAGTCACTACATCGACCTGTCTCTAAGTAACCCCTAACCATTGCCTGCCATCTATACAGTCAGAGATGTTTTAATGGTTCTGTGTGGAGGAGTAGTCACTACATCGACCTGTCTCTAAGTAACCCCTAACCATTGACCTGCCATCTATACAGTCAGAGATGTTTTAATGGTTCTGTGTGGAGGAGTAGTCACTACATCGACCTGTCTCTAAGTAACCGCTAACCATTGACCTGCCATGTATACAGTCAGAGATGTTTTAATGGTTCTGTGTGGAGGAGTAGTCACTACATCGACCTGTCTCTAAGTAACCCCTAACCACTGACCTGCCATGTATACAGTCAGAGATGTTTTAATGGTTCTGTGTGGAGGAGTAGTCACTACATCGACCTCTCTCCGAGTAACCACTAACCACTGACCTGTCATCTGTACAGTCAGAGTTGTTTTAAAGGTTCTGTGGGGAGGAGTAGTCATTACATCGACCTGTCTCTAAGTAACCCCTAACCATTGACCTGCCATGTATACAGTCAGAGATGTTTTAATGGTTCTGTGTGCAGGAGTAGTCACTACATCGACCTGTCTCTAAGTAACCCCTAACCATTGACCTGCCATGTATACAGTCAGAGATGTTTTAATGGTTCTGTGTGGAGGAGTAGTCACTACATCGACCTGTCTCTAAGTAACCCCTAACCATTGACCTGCTAATCTATACAGTCAGAGATGTTTTAATGGTTCTGTGGGGAGGAGTAGTCACTACATCGACCTGTCTCTAAGTAGCCCCTAACCATTGACCTGCCATGTATACAGTCAGAGATGTTTTAATGGTTCTGTGTGGAGGAGTAGTTACTACATCGACCTGTCTCTAAGTAACCCCTAACCATTGACCTGCCATGTATACAGTCAGAGATGTTTTAATGGTTCTGTGTGGAGGAGTAGTCACTACATCGACCTGTCTCTAAGTAACCCCTAACCATTGACCTGCCATGTATACAGTCAGAGATGTTTTAATGGTTCTGTGGGGAGGAGTAGTCACTACATCGACCTGTCTCTAAGTAACCCGTAACCACTGACCTGCCATGTATACAGTCAGAGATGTTTTAATGGTTCTGTGTGGAGGAGTAGTCACTACATCGACCTGTCTCTAAGTAACCCCTAACCATTGACCTGCCATGTATACAGTCAGAGATGTTTTAATGGTTCTGTGTGGAGGAGTAGTCACTACATCGACCTGTCTCTAAGTAACCCCTAACCATTGACCTGCCATGTATACAGTCAGAGATGTTTTAATGGTTCTGTGTGGAGGAGTAGTCACTACATCGACCTGTCTCTAAGTAACCCCTAACCATTGACCTGCCATGTATACAGTCAGAGATGTTTTAATGGTTCTGTGTGGAGGAGTAGTCACTACATCGACCTGTCTCTAAGTAACCCCTAACCATTGACCTGCCATGTATACAGTCAGAGATGTTTTAATGGTTCTGTGTGGAGGAGTAGTCACTACATCGACCTGTCTCTAAGTAACCCCTAACCATTGACCTGCCATGTATACAGTCAGAGATGTTTTAATGGTTCTGTGTGGAGGAGTAGTCACTACATCGACCTGTCTCTAAGTAACCCCTAACCAATGACCTGCCATGTATACAGTCAGAGATGTTTTAATGGTTCTGTGTGGAGGAGTAGTCACTACATCGACCTGTCTCTAAGTAACCCCTAACCATTGACCTGCCATGTATACAGTCAGAGATGTTTTAATGGTTCTGTGTGGAGGAGTAGTCACTACATCGACCTGTCTCTAAGTAACCCCTAACCATTGACCTATCATCTATCCAGCCAGAGTTTGTTTTAATGGTTCTGTGAGACGGAGTAGTCATTACATCGACCTCTCTCGTAGTAACCGCTAACCATTGACCTGTCATCTATATAGTTTGTAGTAATGGTTCTGTGGGGGCAGTAAGGCCACTATATCGACTTTTCTGTCAGTAACCACTAACCATTGACCTGCCATTTATATTCTATAGGGGCAGTAAGGCCACTATATCGACTTTTCTGTCAGTAACCGCTAACCATTGACCTGTCATCTATACAGTCAGAGTTTGTTTTAATGGTTCTGTGGGGAGGAGTAGTCATTACATCGACCTCTTTCTTAGTAACCGCTAACCATTGACCTGTCATTTATACAGTCATAGTTTGTTTTAATGGTTCTGTGGGGACAGTAAGGCCACTATATCGACATTTCTGTCAGTAACCGCTAACCATTGACCTGCCATCTATACAGTCATAGTTCATTTTAATGGTTCTGTGGGGACAGTAAGGCCACTATATCGACTTTTCTGTCAGTAACCACTAACCATTGACCTGTCATCTATACAGTCATAGTTTGTTTTAATGGTTTTGTAGGGGCAGTAAGGCCACTATATCGACTTTTCTGTCAGTAACCGCTAACCATTGACCTGTCATCTATACAGTCATAGTTTGTTTTAATGGTTCTGTGGGGCAGTAAGGCCACTATATCGACTTTTCTGTCAGTAACCGCTAACCATTGACCTGCCATCTATAGAGTCATAGTTCATTTTAATGGTTCTGTGGGGACAGTAAGGCCACTATATCGACTTTTCTGTCAGTCACCACTAACCATTGACCTGTCATCTATTCAGTCAGAGTTTGTTTTAATGGTTCTGTTGGGATTGTAAGGCCACTATAACGACTTTTCTGTCAGTATCCACTAACCATTGACCTGTGATCTATTCGGTCAGAGTTTGTTTTAATGGTTCTGTTGGGGTTGCAAGGCCACTATAACGACTTTTCTGTCAGTAACCACTAACCATTGACCAGGAGACCAGGACCAAATGAATGAGAGAACTGGAACTATTTTCTCTTGACAGGTTGTTTTCATAAGAACAGCTCACGTAAATGAGATGTGCAAGAATGTCTCCCTCCCAACACTCTCCCCTCACAAACACATACCGCCGCTTCCACCCCACCACCACCCAACATAGCGCTGACTTCGACGTGGATCGATATTTGGTAACTACGCCACTGGGTGACGTGGAATCGGGGACAACCCGCCTGTGATCGTCATGCGTTACTGAAATAAACAATTAACTTATTTCTTAAGAACTACGACAGATCTGACGGGTATCTACTTATAGCGATTTTCTCCACACAGTAACAGACTTGTATTAAACCGGTTATGTTGTACACATCATGTATATATCGAGAAGTGATACAAACAGTTATTTTTATCTCTTTTATGACTGGACAGGGAAAATCTGGGGAAATTTTAAAAAGTACACAGGGTTACAGAGTGCTGAATTTTTTTATTATAACAACTATTTATAATTTTTATAATATAAATAATAATAATAATAATAATAATAATAATAATAATAATAATAATAATAATATTATTATTATTATTAGTAGTAGTAGTAGTAGTAGCAGCAGTAGCAGTAGCAATAGCAGCAGCAGCAGCAGCAGTAGCAGTAGTAGTAGTAGTTGTTGTAGTAGTAGTAGTAGTAGTAGTAGTAGTAGTAGTTGTAGTAGTAGTAGTTGTTGTTGTTGTAGTAGTTGTTGTAGTAGTTGTTGTAGTAGTAGTAGCAGCAGCAGTAGTAGTAGCAGTAGCAGTAATAGCAACAGTAGTAGCAGTAGTAGCAGTAATAGCAGCAGTAGTAGCAGTAGTAGCAGTAATAGTAGTAGTAGTAGGAGTATATAAACGTTTACTTGTTCATTCTAAAACTGTAAGACTTTTTCATACTACATACATGCAACTCCATTAATTTAATTTTTAATACTAAATAGGACAACTAAAGTTGTAAATGTCTGTGTAGTTGGTTGTTTTATGAGCACAATGTATGGTTCTGCCTTACACATGTATATTTCCTCACTGGTGCGGATCAAATCCATATACTGTGCTGGAATCCATCTATTTATCTATTTTTTAAATGTTATTATTATCATGTTAATATAAATTACATGTCCGTGCTAGCATTAAGAAGCTAATGTTAGCTGTAGCTGAAGGTCTGGATTCGGTTGGATTTACGGTTAGGCAATACTTTCAATGTATACCTTCAAAATATATAAACTATTTTTCAGGACAAATTAAATGCATTTATTTTCAAGCCATGTTCTTTTAGTCTGTTTAGTGTTGGGGCGCAACCCATATGGCGAGGTGCAACCCGCCCGCACTATGCATGTATATATCTATATATGTATGTATGTATGTATGTATGTATACATGTATGTATGTATGTATGATTTTATAAAATTTAATAGTTTAAAAAAAGAGACGTTTGATTGGGGTGTCAATCACCATTCACCATTAGAACATGCTCAAATCAGTGGGGAAGCATGGGGGAGCGCAATTACCCCAAGACATTACTACAGAGGCGTCGGAAGATGCGATAGCTGGGGTGGGCGATGGGAGGGGGCATGTATATTAATTCGCCTTTAAACGAGGGGGGGGGGGGGAGAGCACCATATTATAATGTACGGTTTCCTCAGCCTACTCGTCTTCTGTAGTAAAACGTGTCAGTTTCGTTTAGAACTGAGTTTTTGTGTTCGACTGAAGGATACCTTGTGGTCCCTGATTCATTTTTCCTTATTACCTCCCCCTACCTATTAGTTTAAGCTAAAGTATGGCCCTGGAAAATTAATTTGGTTCCTGGGAAATACTGTGGCAGTGTTGAGGTAGTCGGAGTCATGTTATCCAAACACACACATGTATGTGTAATCACCGATCTTGATCAATAGGCTTTTGTTATTGAATGTAACTGGGAAAACCCGCACGTCATTGACAATACCCTATACAGTGATTGATTACGTTCTCCGGGAACTGCTTTCATCACAGAACTGAGAGGTAATATACGACGATATGTCACGCTTATAAATAGTCTTGTAAAGGAGCCAAGTAACTTATAGCGCATTTATAATTATATATTGGTGACAGGAAAGGCTCATAATAATAATAATAATAATAACAACAACAACAACAACAACAATAATAACAACAACAACAACAACAACAACAACAACAACAACAACAACAATAATAATTTTATTATTATTAAACTAAACAATAAAATAATCATAATAAGCATAAATAGCCAAATAAAAAAGTAAATTTAGAAAAGTTTACGGGTTATACAAAACAAACAAAATAATATATTTCTATAAATTAAAAGCAAAAAGTTTATATAAACTTTAGTCGACAAGAAAAATACTTTCTTTGTCATAATTTGTAATTACGTGTTTTACTTAATGTTTAAAAGTTAGTGCATTTTCTGTTTTGATGTGCCATTCTCCGATAACAATAACAAAATATATTGAAAGTTTGTTTACTGACACCTTAGCACATTTTTAATTACGGTCGTTTGATGTCGATAGACAGAAAGAGTGGAAACCGGAATTATTATTTTTCTTATTATATTTTTGCTTTGGAGATTTTCCTCCCAATTGTTTTGAAACCGCATAGCATGGTAACATTATGTTTTAGTGTTGTTGTTGTCGTTTTTGTTAATTGTGTTTATAGTTTGTTTTCTAGTTTTCTAGTGGGTGTGAAATACGTGCGTAGTTTTCTAGAACATGCACGCTAATAATTTCTTGTAGATATTAAAACAAACTCCTTATTGCGGGCTTCAAAAGTCTAACTGCAAC
>NW_024533871.1:0-2500 GCF_016097555.1 Gigantopelta aegis | reverse complement strand
TCTGAGAAGTAACGAATATGAGACAAGATCTATTCTATTCTTTAAGAGTGTTTCTCTCTGAGAAGTAACGAATATGGAGACAAGATCTAGTCTATTCTTTAAGAGTGTTTCTCTCTGAGAAGTAACGAATATGGAGACAAGATCTAGTCTATTCTTTAAGAGTGTTTCTCTCTGAGAAGTAACGAATATGAGACAAGATCTAGTCTATTCTTTAAGAGTGTTTCTCTCTGAGAAGAAGTTACGAATATGAGACAAGATATAGTCTATTCTTTAAGAGTGTTTCTCTCTGAGAAGTAACGAGTATGAGACAAGATCTAGTCTATTCTTTAAGAGTGTTTCTCTTTGAGAAGTAACGAGTATGAGACAAGATCTAGTCTATTCTTTAAGAGTGTTTCTCTCTAAGAAGTAACGAATATGAGACAAGATCTAGTCTATTCTTTAAGAGTGTTTCTCTTTGAGAAGTAACGAGTATGAGACAAGATCTAGTCTATTCTTTAAGAGTGTCTCTCTCAGAAGTAACGAGTATGAGACAAGATCTAGTCTATTCTTTAAGAGTGTTTCTCTTTGAGAAGTAACGAATATGAGACAAGATCTAGTCTATTCTTTAAGAGTGTTTCTCTCTGAGAAGTAACGAATATGGAGACAAGATCTAGTCTATTCTTTAAGAGTGTTTCTCTTTGAGAAGTAACGAATATGAGACAAGATCTAGTCTATTCTTTAAGAGTGTTTCTCTCTGAGAAGTAACGAATATGGAGACAAGATCTAGTCTATTCTTTAAGAGTGTTTCTCTCTGAGAAGTAACGAATATGAGACAAGATCTAGTCTATTCTTTAAGAGTGTTTATCTCTGAGAAGTAACGAATATGGGACAAGATCTAGTCTATTCTTTAAGAGTGTTTCTCTCTGAGAAGTAACGCATATGGAAACAAGATCTAGTCTATTCTTTAAGAGTGTTTCTCTCTGAGAAGTAACGAATATGAGACAAGATTTAGTCTATTCCTTAAGAGTGTTTCTCTCTGAGAAGTAACGAATATGGAGACACGATCTAGTCTATTCTTTAAGAGTGTTTCTCTCTGAGAAGTAACGAATATGAGACAAGATCTAGTCTATTCTTTAAGAGTGTTTCTCTCTGAGAAGTAACGAATATGGAGACAAGATCTAGTCTATTCTTTAAGAATGTTTCTCGTTTCTCTCTGAGAAGTAACGAATATGAGACAAGATCTATTCTATTCTTTAAGAGTGTTTCTCTCTGAGAAGTAACGAATATGGAGACAAGATCTAGTCTATTCTTTAAGAGTGTTTCTCTCTGAGAAGTAACGAATATGGAGACAAGATCTAGTCTATTCTTTAAGAGTGTTTCTCTCTGAGAAGTAACGAATATGAGACAAGATCTAGTCTATTCTTTAAGAGTGTTTCTCTCTGAGAAGAAGTTACGAATATGAGACAAGATATAGTCTATTCTTTAAGAGTGTTTCTCTCTGAGAAGTAACGAGTATGAGACAAGATCTAGTCTATTCTTTAAGAGTGTTTCTCTTTGAGAAGTAACGAGTATGAGACAAGATCTAGTCTATTCTTTAAGAGTGTTTCTCTCTAAGAAGTAACGAATATGAGACAAGATCTAGTCTATTCTTTAAGAGTGTTTCTCTTTGAGAAGTAACGAGTATGAGACAAGATCTAGTCTATTCTTTAAGAGTGTCTCTCTCAGAAGTAACGAGTATGAGACAAGATCTAGTCTATTCTTTAAGAGTGTTTCTCTTTGAGAAGTAACGAATATGAGACAAGATCTAGTCTATTCTTTAAGAGTGTTTCTCTCTGAGAAGTAACGAATATGGAGACAAGATCTAGTCTATTCTTTAAGAGTGTTTCTCTTTGAGAAGTAACGAATATGAGACAAGATCTAGTCTATTCTTTAAGAGTGTTTCTCTCTGAGAAGTAACGAATATGGAGACAAGATCTAGTCTATTCTTTAAGAGTGTTTCTCTCTGAAAAGAAGTAACGAGTATGAGACAAGATCTAGTCTATTCTTTAAGAGTGTTTCTCTTTGAGAAGTAACGAATATGAGACAAGATCTAGTCTATTCTTTAAGAGTGTTTCTCTCTGAGAAGTAACGAATATGGAGACAAGATCTAGTCTATTCTTTAAGAATGTTTCTCGTTTCTCTCTGAGAAGTAACGAATATGAGACAAGATCTATTCTATTCTTTAAGAGTGTTTCTCTCTGAGAAGTAACGAATATGGAGACAAGATCTAGTCTATTCTTTAAGAGTGTTTCTCTCTGAGAAGTAACGAATATGGAGACAAGATCTAGTCTATTCTTTAAGAGTGTTTCTCTCTGAGAAGTAACGAATATGAGACAAGATCTAGTCTATTCTTTAAGAGTGTTTCTCTCTGAGAAGAAGTTACGAATATGAGACAAGATATAGTCTATTCTTTAAGAGTGTTTCTCTCTGAGAAGTAACGAGTATGAGACAAGATCTAGTCTATTCTTTAAGAGTGTTTCTC
>NW_024533870.1:0-29690 GCF_016097555.1 Gigantopelta aegis | reverse complement strand
TTGTTACAAGAACATCTACTACTCATAAAAAGAGCAGCAACTCTCTCATAACTTTCTTATATTACACAAAATCATTGGAACATGCTCCAAATGAGATTCCCTAAATGATTTTAATTGAAATTTATTTGATAATTTGATAGTTGAAAATTTCTTCCCTTTCTAATGCATCTTATAGCACATCTCTACAAATATTCTACTCTCTCAACATCTGGAAACATGAGTATTAACCCCGGAAAGCAACTTAAATATGAAGGTGTCTATTAAGTTTATTATGGTGGGTGTGGTCTGTGCAATCCTGCTTCTTTTCAAAGTCTTAATATTCCAGCTTGTTAATTAATTAGAAGGCCCTGGCTTAAGTCTGTAAAAAACTCAAGGCAAAGTCTTTTTGTATTCAGGTAATGTAAGTAGAATAAATATTGAATAGTATATTGTTATCTTTAATATTGTGCTAATGTTACAAGAAATCATCTACTAATAATAGAAACAAAACATGATGACAATTTTTGAACACCATACCCACTGTGATAAAGCACATGCAATAATAAAAATTGTTATAAAACATTATAATTATAATTTAGTGTATGCTTTGTGATTGTGGTCATGAAGTATGGAAGGTGCTCTTAATACATCATAAATCCCACAATAAATAGTATAGACTTCTGAACCATGATGTATATTTTTGGGGCCAAGTGAGACAAAAAGCCATGCCTAGATGAGGTCCAAATTATAAACTGGAGATCTGAATTATGATTAGGATCGTTCCAAATTATTATAGAAGACTAATAGGATGGATATTCCAATTTCTATTTCCTTTTTAATTGAAGAGGGTTATAGGGAATTAGAATGTTCCATCCTTGGCTTCCATAAATAACAGATCTACAATATACAACCAAAATCAGGAACCAACCCAACATATAACATCTCACTGATGCTGATTCTAAGAGACAGCTCGTGGTACTGGCATTCCATGTTTTATTTAAGTAAAGAAAAGCCTAGAAATGGCATATGTAAATGGATAAAAAATGGAATAAGGAATAAGAAAATTGAACTCATCAACTAGTTGTTACTGGAATTTTTAAATACATGAACGTTCACGGAAGGAATAAGAAATAGAATTGGAATAGTCCCTGTCCTGGGCTTCTGTAACTTATAAATAAATAGGAGCTCCAAATGTTTATTAAAGGTCTGAATTATTTGTTAAAATTGAGTGCATATACACTATGCAGGCTTTTTTCCTATTTGGCACCCTATAAGCCAAATGACACAAAAAGGATGCACTATGGATGACCATTTTTCACCTCATAGATATATACATGTATAACATATATATATAGCTTTGAAGTGTAGTTACATTACATGCGATGTGTATGTTGTCTACAGATTGGAACATTATTGCTCTCAGTTAAACCAGTCTATTACAAACATCTCAATCGTTAGATCAACAAAAACAGTCTATTCTAGAAAAACATGGAATAACCTACTTATAGACAATCTGAACCATGTGTGTATAGAATCTATATCCACAAGATATTACCAGTATGTCTATGAGGAATGGATGATGGATTAATGGATGATTTGAATGGATGGATGCCAGGATAGAGGGAAGGTAATGTACCTGTAGTAATGTAGTAAATGTCTGTTTTTTTGGTTTATAAAAGCAGCATAAGAAATGTGCTTTTTATATCCCTATAGTTGTGACCGTAATACTTTAAATTATATAATCTTTTTTGGAAAATCTCCAAAATTATAACTTGTCCTTGCAACTATTAATCCTTATTAATAAGTTCGCACAAAAATTAAGTGCCAATATATTTAATACATATTAAGTTTCTGCTTTCATGATTTTCTTTAACTTTAGATTGTCAGATTGAGAAGAGCTTTTTTTGGAACTTCATTGATTGATTTTGTAGAAATGTCTACTGTTGATTCAAATAAAGATCTACTGCTAATGACTTATTAATCATGATTATATCAGAGGGATTTCATAATGAAGTATATTGTAGTATAATTATGTAAGCCATGTTTTTGGTTACTTTCTTTTTTGTACTATAGTATATAATTTTTAATTTAGTAGTTTAAGTCCATTTATAACCCAGTATTTTTGACACTCCCTTTCCAATTAATAATAACCACAATAGTGCCTGCAGATATAAAACTTTGTAGACCAAACAGCAACTGTTTGAATTTGTTACAAGTAAATGGCTGCCAAAGACTTTAAAGTTTAAAAAATCTTGAAGAAACACAAACCAACAAGAGTTGTGTTTGATTTGAAGAAACCAAACTGTGTTCATTCAACTAGCTACACAATTTTTAGAAAATTCTCTTAATGTTAAAGTAGTTAACCTTTAAAGTGGAAACAGATGTTTTCTCTTAATGTTTGTTTTTTACACACGTCCTTACACATTGCATTTGGCGAGGCTTTACAAATTAGGGGTGTGAAAAGTCAATATGTCTTCCCATAAAACAAACTGGTAGCAATATGTCTTTTTACTAAAAGAAAGCGTTTCCCTCTGTTAGACAAAAACACTAACCCCATGAAGTTGAGGATCGGCTATGTTACAAAAGATCACACTGTAAAAGGCAATCTGTGGACAGCAACTCTTCAGATTTTAGTGCTGGACACCGCAAATGTAAGCGAAGCTCCTTGATCTAGAAAATCAAGTTGATTCATTGCAAAGATTGCGAGAAACCCCCATCGTATAAAGAGAAGAGATTCAAAAGTTAGCTTTTCATCAGATCTAGAAAGTTTTCAAAGTTGGACTTGTTGTGTGCTTCTAATATTTGTGTGATAGCAATAGTACACAACAAATCGTTTTTTATGTTTTTGTTATGGATGTTATACTTATTATTGTTACAGTTTTCTATTTGCTATTTTAACTAAATTATAGACAACATACATGAACTGAATGATATTTGCTATATATATGTATTGTTAGCATCTAACATAACATCAAAACACAACAATACAAACCACCATATGTTTCAATTTATACATGATATATAATATTTTCTGATTTTATACATTAAATTGTGGGATTTTTATTAAAACATTTTTATAAAACCAAATCGAACCTTTATAATATTATATAATGCTTGTCCAAATATTTAATAGTTGTATAAAGCTCTGTATATTGTTTACATATCATACTATATGTATGTTATAAAACTAATCCAACCCCTTTTGTGTGTAAATCTTATTTACTGTAACCTCTGACCTTTACCTATATTATATTTTCATTTTTTTATATACTTGTATTAACACTGTAATGTTACTTCAGTATTGAAAAGTTTTTTTACCTTAAGGTTCCTATTATATATATATATATATATTATTATAAGTATTAAAAGTTAGTCCAGGAAGATTATATAAGATATTAAGATTCCACAAACAATGTCATAAAAGAGAAAAGGAGAGTAGACGAGACAAGAGATGAGACAAAACGAGACGAGATGAGGTGAGACGAAAAGACAAGGAAAAACAAAAGAATTGAAAACACGTACTTTTCATGCTTCATGCATTGTATCCTCGACATTTCTAATGCATATGTCGATAAAGTCTATATAGATTCATAAACTAAGACAAACTACTAGTACTAGTGCTCTTTAGCATTTCAGAATTTTATTTTCTTAGACTCGTTTACTTTTTACTACTTCAATAATTCATGGTTATCATAAATTATATTCAGCTCAAAATTGTCATCTTATTAATTGAAGTTGCATAGTGTTTATACATGTATGTATGTCTTACATTCGGCACAAACCTTTTTCGCATAATTATTGTTGTAACCTGGCCGAGATAGGTTCAACATACAAAAATAAATATAAAGGAAATAGAGAGTCAACTTGGTACAAAACTCAGAACAGATCTAACTCAAAACATGCTACACACGTTACAATACATACATGTGCTCATCTGGAATATTCTGGAATATCTGCAGCTTCTCTCCAAGATTTTCCATTTACTTCAAATATTTCCATAAAATGCATGAAAAGCAAGGCTTGTTAAAAAAAATCTAGTCTAATTAACCATAACACTGAAAACACTATTTCGAATTTAAAGCCAAATTCAGTATTAATTTTTATTTTCTAAAATTAGTGTTTTCATCTTTAAACTTCAAAAAGTCAAATTAAAAAAAATCCAAACATTATGTTGCAATTATTATAATATAGAGCTATCTTTCTGCAAATTTTAACTTTTAAAATATTTGAAAATTCATCACATTAGGATAATAGCAATTTTTAGTGCCTGTTTCTGTCTAATTTTTGGCTACAGTATGGTTGTTCATCTACTTTGATCAGTTCCTTTTGAGGTTTCCTTGAAGAAAATACTAAAAGAGTTGCACGAAGAGCAAATCCCTGAATTTACAACTGTATAATTTCCAGCAAGTTATGGTGCTGATCCTCTCATAGTCAATATGTCACTAAACATCATAGAGTTACCAATGGAAATACATACAGGTGCAAACTCTATCTGTACTAGAAAGGCTACTGTACTAGAGTGTATGTCCTTGTCGAGCTGCTCCACCATTGAGGCATAGCAATGCTAATTGAAAACTTGCACTGGGGAGAAGTTCAAATTTGAAAGAATCAATTGAAGTTGGAAGCTGCCTACACACAAAGTTCCTCTGGTAGTAGCTGTTAATAGACCCAGACTAACGGGGATGTGACTGGTTAGAACCCACTTTTACCTTAGACTAGCATCAGCTGGACCAATTATATAATTTATAGGTTACGCTTCCATCCAGTTCAAGTTTGCAAACGGTCCTAACAAACACAAACATAATATTATTCTCAAAGATGAAGGTTAATGATGCTAATGCCCAGTTATACTAATGCCCAAATGTCAGCCTCAATTTTTCAGATCCAGAGAAATAGTTTATACTATCTGATCCAAAGTGGAATGAGGAGCTAGACCACCTGGGAGAAAGACAGTGTTATTGAATCTGTACAATTCTCAAACTAGGCAGCTCCATTTATCCTAGTTATCAAGAAGGACGGGCTCGTCAGGATATGTGGGAACTATAACATTACAAAGACTAACACGGTTAATACCTATCATCTTCCATCTATGGACAACTTGTTTGTATCTCTGTACAGTGGACAACATTTTCTGGACCTGGAACATACTAATCAATTCAACTGTATAAATTCTCGAAACAGTATGGCACTATTAGTACCCACAATGGGCTAGTTTTCATACATGGTATGGACTCTGGATATGAATCTATTTTTTTTCGCAAGGTATTGAGTTTTGAAAACATATGGATTTATTAAAAAAATGTGTTGTATAGACTAGTGACACATTAAAAACCTGCTATAATTATACAAGTACTTACTAAGAAAATCCATCAGGTTTAATACATTTAATGTACTAGCCTATATTAACAACTATTTAGTAAATGCCATTCATTTCCCACAGCAGCATCTTTTGTCAACAATTCCTGTGTTAACACTACAGGTATTTGTAGCAGTCATGCAATGCTTGACAGTGATGTGTCGTCCGTCAACAGAAAATGAGAAGTATAAGAAGTCTCATTTTATGCTAAAACTGAATGATCTTGGATTTGTCACAACTGCACCTGTTAAGATAATTTACAATATTATCAGATGATTTATAGTAATAAGTATACCTTGTGTTGACCTGCCCTGTCTTAATATAACTATAGGTATTATCATGGTACAGTAAAAAACATGATAGTAAACTAAATATCCAATAAAAACATCAATAGAACAATACACCAGACACTAGAGAGGATTATAGAACTTATGAGTTAGGGTTTAGAAGTCAGTGCAAAGACAAAGGTTAGTTGAGTTAATCAATGGTACCATCACTAATGCCATATTCTCTCTTTGCACTGCCACAGACCAAAACTTTGGAGAAATATAATATCTTATTTCTCCTCTCCAGAAACACTGTCTGAGGTGATGACCCAAATCTTTTAAAAAGGAATGTTGTTGATGGTCGTACAATCCTAAGGTCCTATTGCCAATGGAGGGTAAAGAATGCTTGGAGTTTAAATGAGAGTATTTATTCTAATTCTTCTCCTCTAGCTACTGCTCCTGCTTCCATTGTTCCACTAGCAAAATATGACGGGTATATATTTTATCAGACAAGTTTGTATCCATCTGGTCCACATGTAGACCAAAAGTATCGAATTCTCCTGGGCAACATTTTCCTCAGACAAGAGAGAGTGTGGAAGTAGTCCTATGAAAAGGGTGGGATAGAGGACTCTGAATGCAGATAAGGGTGCTTATGCTTGATTGCCTAAAAAGAAGACCATTGACATCTGCTATTTTATCTTCAGAAATGCTAACCTTACTGCATTCCTGAAATGGTTGGTGGATTGGACAAGTTGGAAGATATACTTCTTCATTAAATAATCAAGATATTTTTTAGTGAAAAATATAACAACAATACACAAAAATAACTAATAATTAACGGAGTATATTGTCATTAATGGACAAACGCTTCAAACTATTATTTTTAGCACAAACATCTTGTAATTGTTTTTTTTTACCAAATTTAGTAATATTAGGACAGTCAGAGTGAATAAAGTGATTGCAACGTTTTATTATTAGTGATAAGATGAGAGAGATGAGGTATATCTTTATCACTAATGTTATTGTCATGCCACAAGTATAATACTTGATGTTACTTTATTATTAGTTAGAGCAGTTGTTAGTAACTGGTAAGTAATCTTGTAAGAGAGGCGAGGAGATAAGAAATAGGTTCTCCATTGTTTTGTTATAAGTTTACTACTTGCACTAATTGACTTACACAATTACTATCAAAATAATTGTTCACTATAACCAGTATCCTCACTTGACATTCATTAATATCAGTTAAATACTGTTAGTAAGCTTTGTGGCGATAATGACGTAAGTTTAATCCTCCATGTTGTGTGTTGTTTTCTCTTTAATTGACATATCACTTCTTTACATTCCACCACAGTAATGAAGTAAGTGTAAACATTATCACTAGTCCACTTAACACTTCCAGTCTCCCCCTATATAAAACATAGTTAATAATACATATTTTTCCATACACAACAATAGCTATACACACACTCTAACATGCTCAACTATGACTATCAAGCTTAACTAAGAAGGCTATAGCAAACAATGTATGAATATAAACAAATCTACAAAATGAACTTTAATAATAGTTATTAACTTTAATAATAGTTATATAGTAATAATAGTTACATTATTTTAATATGTTAGCAACACAATTGACTACATTAATCATATGCAGGCCTACAATGTAACATTAGTATTTTCACAAGATTACAGCATTACAGTATTCATATTACTCTCAAACTTACTATTCTTCTGATAAAGTTAATGATGTCTGTAAAGTTAGTGATGTTATCTTTTCTTGCAACATCTCAATGTCTTTTTGTTTGTCTAACTGTACATGGCATATGATGTCTTTTGTTTCATTATCATCCACTCTGTCAGCTGGTTCTTCTTGATTAGTTTGTCATCTGATGATGACTCTTCTTGGTTAGTTAGTACCTCCTTAAACTTTTGACTTAACTGTACTACTGAACATTACTATAACTTACCTTCTATCACTCTTGTCATTTTCTCAATCTCTTTTTGTTTCTTTACTAATACTTTATCAGTAGCTATAGAATGTAATCATATGTACTATTAACAGTCTTATGTCTAGTCAATTGTAATGTATTTGCCATAATTGTTATTACAGGTTGTAAGCTAGCACTTGTTTCAATTAGGAATTTATCTGGATGCTTTATATTGTATAAGTTAATAACATAACTTTATACACTGTCATAAGTCACTAACCAATAATAGAAATGTTGCTCTTTTAACCTTGTCTCATATTGCTGAGTCTAGACTCATTTGACAAAATCGATTCCATCCTTAATGTCTCCAGAATTGTCTCCTTGTAGCTTGGGGGTTAGTATCCAGCCACAGTTCATACATCTTTGATACTTTGTAAGGAACCGGCTTGGATAGATCTTCAATTTCATTTAATTTTCTGATATTAAGTTTAAGTTTGTGTTCCCAGTATATACCAGTTAGTACTGATAGGAACATCTGCACATAACTCAGCTAAAGTTGGCTCACCATTTAATATCTCATCAAATGAACTATCTCCAGTAGCCCATTTTAGCCTAAATATATTGAATTTTTAAAAAAAATGTAATTATAAATAAAAATCTCAGTTATTAAAGCAATTTACTTACTGGACAGAGGTACGTGTTCTTCTTTTATCCTTGGCAAATAGTCACTATGATTTGTATCATAACATGAGTAAATTCCAAACATAACTAACTACTACAAAAATACGACTGAAGGCTAAGCTAGCAAATCTGAAAGAGGTAGCAAATAACAGTGAGCAGATTGATAAGGTTGACTCTACAAGACATAATGAATGTAGAGAGTATGTGGGTACAGAAGCTATCAAAGGCTGATGAACATATTCTATTATCTGGGGAGTGGTTGAATGATAAAACCATTGTAAATGCATCACAAAGACTCATCGCAACATCTTTTCCTCTCTGCAATGGGTTACAAGATACCCATCTTGGACAAACTCCCTAGCATTTGATAGTCAAAGGTCTCCATTTGTTCAAGTGGTACATACAGGATATGATCATTGGGTGACTATCTCCACATATGATGTGACCTTGGTTTTGTGGATGTGACCACCTGCAATAGTTCATCACTTCAAAGACAATTGCAACAATTGTTTGTTTGCCACCCATCCATAGAGAAATCAACATCAGGTATGTCAGTCTTATCTGTTTTTACTCACTAAGTTTCATTTTATCTTTAAAGGTATAGGTAGTACCAGTCACAAGTTGACTTCATCAGATTGTGGTCCTCTTTGCTCTGACTTTTGCATCAGTGATTGTTATGGGAGATGATCCAAGTAGATATACATTTTGAGCAACGAAAGATGGAGAGACCACTTACCAGCTGCTTAAATAAATTACTACAAACGTGTTGGTCGAAAGGTCCATAAATCATCAATATTGTAAAGACACCAGTATATTGCAAATATCGATGCCAGAGATCAAGATTTAAAAGATGATTCAATGCAGCACTTGTTCTGAATGGTACCATATTGATGTTTGTGTGCAAGTCTCAGAAGAGTCATTAAAAAAAGATCTTACATTTGGTTATGCGACAACTGTGATAAATTTCTGTATAATATTGTATATAGACCATTCCAAAGTTATTACAGTAAAATGAAAATTACTGTTAACCTTAAATATTATTATATAATATAGAATGAAAAATAAAAAATTATATTTTTCTAGATCCTAGGATAAAATATTGCAAGCAATTTAATATCCTAGGATAAAATATTGCAAGTCAAAATTTTTTGTCCTAGGATACATTTTGTGCGGGTAGGACAAAATTGGTGCAGCAATATTTTATCCTAGGATAAAATAATTCTCAGTATTATACACTAGTACTATCGTTTTGCTAGAAAGTAATACTGTGTAAATTCAGGGAGTTGCTATTCGTGCAATTCTGTTGTAGTACTCATTAGCACAGGACAAAAACATCAAAGGAAATGAACAAAGTATAACGAATGATCTGCTTCGAAATTAAATAGACAGACTATGCACTAAAAAATTTTGTTTAGACAATTTAACAGGTTTACATCAGCTGTAATTCCACTTAGATATAATAAGACTTGTTGAAAAATTATTAACAGCATAAGATACACTAATTTGATCTATATACTACACACATATCAATTAGGACAATAGCAAATTGAGATGTTTCTATGGCTTCGAAGTTCAAAGATGAAAGCACTAAAAATTTTATTTTTAGAAAATAAAATTTGATACTGAATTTGGCTTTACATTTGAAAATATGCATAGTAGTGTTTTTCAGTGTTATTTTTAATTAGCCTAGATTTTTTTACAAACCTTTTTTTCATGCATTTGGTGGAACATTTGAAGTAAAATGGCAATATTGTAGAGAACTGCAGATAGAATTGAGGAGTTTCTATATATGATGAAAGGAATTTAAGTCTCACATAGAATCCAGTGAGACATTGCAACAATTCATTACTTATATAGAGTATTCTTTTGATTTGGGATCCAATAAAGAGATGTAGCTCACACATTGTAATAGTCATAAATGTTTCTGACAATCCTAATGCTGTTTTGTTACTCTGATGTCTACAGTGATTGTTTGCCAAATTTGTATTTCTGTTGGTCTATTGATAAAGTTACCAATTATATATAGGTCAATATATCACAGAAATATATAAACAACTTTTCTAGAAAAATTTAGATCCATGTAAACTATTCCTTCATTCTAGCATATGTGAGTTTTATGTAGTGTAGTAGGTGTAGTCATTTATCTCCATGTGAACGGTAATATCATATATTGGTTTACAAACAATCAATAGATATTGCAAAAGTTTACAAACATCAGTCACATTACAAATCTTATAACATGTACAGTTGTAGTAAAACCAAAAAAGCAGTCACTATCTGTGAAAAGAGCACTCTATAGTATTACATAGCTATTTACTGTTTTTAAAATGTAAGTACGTTCTTTATATTTAATTACCCAGGATAACCCAGCATCGAAGTTTTTCACGTATTCTATCTTGGGATGAAATCTATAAGTTACTAATAATGACAATAGTTAGAAAATATTAACTTACACTTTCGTAGATTTTACGGTAAGCTCTGTTAACACATAACCCCGTGTAGCCATACAGGTATTGTTTATGTCTTCATTAAAGGTACAATTAGTAGGACAATCCTTGGCTCTTTAGGTAAAGGTAGAGGATTGTATGATAATAATGTGCCAAGCAGTTAGAAAGAGTGCAGTTCTTTTTAGATCTTACAGCATTACCACTTGATCTAAAATAAATCAACAAAAAAGAAAATAATATTTAAATGTCTAAAATTATATTATGATGCATGTCTTTTGATATTTTTATCAATCTTTAATGTTAATTTCTAAATTTCTAACCTCAGGTCTTCAGTCATTGTAACAACGAATCGAGTGACTAGACCATCAGTGACTGTTGTCTCTTTAGATCTTGTACCATATCGCCATGAAACATAAAGCAATATAGAATGCAAAGATGAGTGAAAGATGCCCTTTTTTAATACGGTAAAAGATTTAGTTCGCCCTCAACTACAAAAGTATTGTCTTGTACAGCCAAATATCTAAGAAGTGATCATATCTGGTTTTACTTCTCAAATAATATGAATATGACTTCTATGAAAGTGTACTGAAAACTCCTATTGTACCATTCACTGGTTTTAAAGTGAGTATTTTCCTTATTTTAGTGCCTTTTAAATATATGACACACACCCTGTTTGCCATTGAATTGAGCTTTATTACAGATCTGTGTTGTGTTGTTTTAATCTGTTTACTTGTTGCCTGTTAATTTGATTAGTATATACTCATGAATATATTATAGTCATCTAATGATTATGCTTACAACGATATAAAATGATTGCTTTATGTACATGTACCTTGTTTACTGTATAGTTTAGAGTATTAGACTGTCTTATGATTTGTTTTGGATCACATACATGTATATATATTAACATGTCTATTTAAAATTCTTTTTGTTTCATTAGGTATCTCAACCAAATAGATCTATTGA
Source organism: Gigantopelta aegis (assembly GCF_016097555.1). NCBI lineage: Eukaryota > Metazoa > Mollusca > Gastropoda > Neomphalida > Peltospiridae > Gigantopelta > Gigantopelta aegis. Next base: position 18,067 of record NW_024533870.1, on the reverse strand, counting down.
GTTAGAAGAGAAGTACAATACAAATTTCTATACAATCACATACTAGTAGTAGTAGTAGTAGTAGTCAGGTAGATATTGCTGAACTTGTCTTTTGAATTCTAGTCGATATATTTTGTATTGGAATAACTCTAACCAAGATGGCTAAGAACCTAAGAGAAGATTCCACTTCCTTTGAATCCTCCAATTACATGTACATGTTGCAATTGCATCCCAAAGCTTTGATATTACCCTGGATGACTTCTTTTGATATGTGACTTGCTCTTGTCTCAATCTTCCATGCATTGATTGTGCCCCCCATGCCCTTTTTATAATGGAGCAAATGGTCCAACATTTAAGGTTGGCAGAACATAAGTACAATTTAAAAATTTAAACACCTCTCCTACTAATTCCTACCAGGAATGCTGTTAGTAAAAGATGCCAGTTTTGTTTACATATTCTCTGACTACAACATCAACCAAATCTCTTGACATAGCAAAACCTATTTCAGCTAATATTTGGCAAGTCATTACTATCTCCTTCTTCAATGGCTTCTGTTGGAATACCAGCACATTTTAGTGTGTGCCCTACAACATGATCAATTGATCATTAAGAGTTGAGTGAGGAGCCAAACGTTTTAGGCAGCTGATCTAACACTATTGCCATCTTTTACCTTTTTTGACTGGATCTAGCTAGAAGGTCTTGTTTCGTGTACCACTTAGCCATTCTCCCCCTATTTGTTTTAAATTTTCTAAGTGTTGTCACCTATTTTATGGCTTTAATTTATTAATTAATAAAAATATTAAAACTTGAAATTATAATTATGAAGATCACGTTCATTTGTTTGCTCAGTAAGCTATGTCCGTAATTCACCAGCCTACCTTATAATCTTTATAAAACCACACCCTAAAACCTTGATTAAATGGCTCACGTTACTGAATTCTAGCGTCAAAAGCAGGTAATCATATATGTGTTTTTATGTAAGTTCTAACTAATAAGCCTGTTATAATAGTGCTACTTAGTAATTCACTCATTTTAGGACTGTTTTCTAAATGAGCACTGACTGGAGTTGGACGAGGAAATCTCTAACATTAACACTCTTTTTGTTTACCTATATCCTCTTATTGCCATATAATATTATAACTGAAGAAGTATCTGATGAACACAATACAATATACGAATAATGTAGAAGTAACATATTGTAGATTTTCTCCAGTCCAGTCCCCAGTCAAGGAATCTTGTAATGTAATTAAATGTAGTTAATTAATGACATAATTACAGTCTTAAGCAATGATAATGATAATGGTCATGAACTCTTTGTCAAATGAGGTATTAATACTCTAATTAATAGTCCTGGAATTTACTCACGTATATTTAGTTCCCTGATGTCAAACAAAAGAAGCCAGACATTCATTTCCAAATATCCCAAATGATTCATGGATAGATAGTACTAGAACTTCTTAGCTATCCCTTGGTCAAGTGTCTAAGAAATAACACTAAGGTCTGTACATTTCCTAGGTCTATTGGCTGAACTTTTTTCCTACCGACAAGCTTGTTTACTGATTTTGATGCTCCTTATGTTGACCCAGCCATGTGCCGGGGATTATTGTTAGCATACTTTTTTAGTTAAAGTAGTGTTCCGATTGCCATACAGGATATATTGCATATGGACTCTAGTCAAGCATTTCATAATTTTGTCATATTTGTTATTTAAGTAGTCTGTTTGTAGTTTGTATATCCCCAAATCACTGGTTGACAATAGTTGCCTCAGACAAGACTGGTACCTGTGATTAAGGAATTGCACAAGTTTGGATCATAAGTTTGAGGCATAGTTTATGTGTAATAAATGTACACAAATCCTTTTGTTCTAGTGTTTTTCAGTAATGTTATTGTTCAATATGTTCTAGGTATATGGCTCTCGAAATACTTGTACAAGAAATATACCTGCACTTTCCACTAAATGACCCTAATTTAAATATCAACTGGAATGAAATCAAATTAGAACCGCAATGTATCCCACTTCAGTCTTCATTTGTTTACTGCCATTGTCTTGGGGAAGATTTATGAAGCCATGTAAATTCGACGATAGTAATTTCAGACCGTTTGTTTTAAATGTGTCTTTTTTTAATCAAATTATGAAGAAGAGGCGGGAAATTCATGACTTAAAACATTATCTCGGTGGGCCTATCTGTTTACACATTGAAGAATACCCTGAGTCATTGAAGAGCTCTCTAATGAACTACTGAAATGTAGTTTGCTTGCATGGCGATGTTAAACAACTAGAATGATTAAAAGTATGTCATATAAATGGTTTCTTTGTCAACCCATCTTGTAACTACCATTTCCTTCATCCAATTATACAGGAATACTTTGCTGCTTACTACCTTATTAATCAACCTTTAATGACAGTTATGAAGTTTTAATGATAAGCTTTTTTCCTTGATCCAAAAAAATGGGGAATTTTGGAAATGTATTTTGGATTAGCAGGAGCCGGATTATCTAAAATAGCTAAAGCAGCTCTATTCTACATTCTTAACTACATCTGTCCTGAGTTTTGATGATAGCCATCCAATTGTCAGTAACCAAAAGCACTATTAATTATGCGATGCTTGAATGAAGCTCAAGATAATAACTTGTGCTTACAAGTTCACCATGAGCTCTTCAGATCACACTTTTTAGTTTTAGCATCGAGATGAAATTGAGAGCAGATATAATGGTATTGCATACTATCTAGTGTCATCAGCTCAAGATGATACTACTTGAAACTATACTGTTCAAAAGAAAGCTTGTCAGTAGATTAAAAATACGTATTCACAAATGTATGAATATGACAAAAGGAAGACCACCTGTACTTGTTGTCAAGAAGATCATGACTTAATGTTTGGTGATCTCAATCGTATAGTTATTAGTTTTACGAAGACGAGATTATGTAATTAATACCTTACGTGAGTACTTATCTTATGATGGTGTGGCACACATTTTTAATAGTCGAGCTTATGAAGCGACCTCAAAGTCTTCAGTTGTGGTAACAGCAGATCAAGTGACTAGACCATCAATGTCTGTTGTCTCTTCACATCTATCTGAACTCATCCTCTTGTACCATATGGGCATCAAACACAGAACAGTATAGAATGCAAGACGAGCAGAAAATGTTTCTTTTTTATAATTAGTCAAGGATTTTGTTGCCCCTCAACTACAAATGTATTGTCCTATACTAGTACAAACTGAATATCGTAAAAAACTGATCATATCTGGTTCTCCTTCTCACGAAATACGAGACATGACTTCTCTGAAAGTGTCTTAATAACTCCTATTGTACCAATGCACTGGGTTAAAGTAATTTTTTTTTTTTTTTTTTTTTTTTTTTTTTTTTTTTTTTTTTTTTTTTATACTTATTTTGTAAGAACATTGAATAATAAAATAGGAAAAGGGTTCGGAAAGTACATTGGATGTATTGTATATTTATTTTATATTATCCTAAATATCAGGCTTACAGACTTAATATTTCATTGTCCCACAATCAAATGGATTATTTTATAAAGATTATTTACAGGTTAAGTGAGTGCTACTTACTTTAGTGTGTTTTGTATTATCTTTATTATATTGTGTTGACATTTAATTAAGCCTTATATGGTGCTTTTAATTAGATTCATATACTCATGAATGTAACATATTTGCTATGTCAGGGATCTCAGTTACTAATAAACATAATATTGTTTATATTATTAATTACTTTTATACATGTAGTACACGTTATATTTTTGTACATATTTTAGCTGTATATTGTTGTTATTATTATCATAAAGTATTATTTTTTTGTATCACTCATATTAGATCATATTATTAATACATTTTTTGTTTTTGTTACATATATTAACAGCTTATAATATTAGTGTTATGATGTATGCGATAACTATGCTTTATGATGGGATCAATGTTCACTGAAATGTATTAGCAAAAACAGTTGGATATTCTTAATCACAATCTCTCAATATTTTTGCATTGTCGCTTGCAATTTGTAAGATATATTCTAAAATAATGACTTAACACATGTTTTCTAAGCATCACAAGATACCAATTTGTTGTATCATGTTATCTTATCTTAAGCTAACATTAACTTGATAGATACCACAAAGAAGTTGATAGCCTAACAATTTCAACATTATTTTTTATATTTGCATGTATTACACATCCTGTTAGCATTCAAATTAACTTTAGTACAGGAACGATTTGTGATCGCTTGTTCACTTTGTTGCGTGTTGATTTGTATACTCATGAACCATGTTATAACCTCTATTATCTAACTGACATGCTTACAAACAATATAAAAATGATAGCTTTTATGTACATGTAACTTGTTTACTGTATAATTAGAGTACTAGACTGTCCTATGATTTCTTTTTGACCACATACATGTATATATATTAACAGTTCATTTCAAAAATTCTTCTATTTCATTAGGTATCTCAACCAAACAGATCTATTGAGTTAGAAGAGAAGCACAAGACAACCTCTATACAATCACATACTACTATTCAAGTAGAGATTGCTGAACTTGTCGTGTTGAATTCTAGTCGATCTACTTGTCAAGCAGAGACTAGTGAACTTATTCTATTGAATTCTAGTCGATATATTTCGTATTGCATTAGCTCCACCCACTGGAAAGACCCAGTAATTATGTCACTGTATGCCAATAGTGATGAGTGTATTGACCAGGAGATATTGGATGTAACTATTTAAATGAAGTTAAAGATGTACGTTGGCAAACTTCAAAATATTTGACATTAATGAGGATTAGCAGGTAGTACGAGAGTTACCACTTCCTTCAAAGTTAATAACAAGAAGAATCTGATGTTTGGCAGCTGATACTACTCTAGCTAATGTTTACACCAATGATATCTATACCTCTCCAAGGTTATTTGTGACATCTTTCTACTTGTTTATTTGCCTACATCCCTCCTCTCTCTCTCTGTCTCTCTGTCTCTCTCTCTCTCTCTCTCTCTCTCTCTCTCTCTCTCTGTCTCTCTCTCTCTCTCTCTCTCTCTCTCTCTCTCTTTCTCTCTCTCTCTGTCTCTCTGTCTCTGTCTCTCTGTCTCTGTCTGTGTCTCTCTCTCACACACACACACATCTTGTAACTTTTTTTGTAAGACTATGCAAGATTGTTGCACAAGTGTACATGAGTAGGATAGTCTTTCAATAAATAGAGACATTATTTTGAATAACCTCTTTATTGTCTACAAATTAGAGACTTTTTAAATTGCAAGATTCAGTCCATTTATTAGGTTCAATAGTGTTTATATGTTGTAAACTGAACTGTTTTATTGTCAATCTCGTATGTATAAGTGTTCTCATCATAGGAAATGTTCTGGTATATTTGGTACATCACTTGTCAAACCACTTCATGAAGGACTTCAAGCATTTATGAACAGAGCCACAAATCAAACGTTATGCATTAGAGGGTCTTGATCAACCAGGATATATTCTTTCTATGATAAGTTACTTGTTTATCTATATTGTATGTATATATTATTACATGTTAATATAGGGAGATGGAGAAGTGTTTGTAATTGGACATGATTATACACTACCTGACAAGAACTACTCGAGTATAGAGAAGGTGTAATGGTCCCTATTATATTAGAGGTATTGGACTCATGAATTTTTTTGTCATCTCTTTATACTGTTTTTTTCCTTTAAATGTTATTTTTGAGGAATGGTTTGCTGTGAAACGGACTGCCTTTCGTTTGAGAGAGTCTTAATAATGCCTAAATTACATCCATCCTAATATTTTACCTCTAATTGCAATGTTAATGGGAAGATCCGATAGAACCTTTCCAAGAAGACGTTTATCTATCATTTCTAGTATCCAAGAATGACAAGTGAGTATCTAATTTTATTTGTTAATTTTTTAATATTATATATGCAGATGACATTTGGAAGAACTGTGGATCTTATGAAAGATTTTGTCTTCGGTCCCTCTAAACGAAAGATATAAGAATGAGCCACTGTTACTAAGAAAGATACAAAACAACTTCAGGTACTATACATATTTATGGTATGTACTATTCCCAATTAATGCCTCTTTATCTTTATACTTTGTTTTAAGTCTGGTTGTATGGAAATATTATAACTCATATTGAGTTTGTCTTATTAGCTAGTACGGATTTTTAGTGTACATACATGTGTGTTGTGTAATTCAGCTTCCTATATTTGTCTCACCACTGGTCTAGAATGACCCATTCAATTTCTATTCATGCAATTGATTTCATTGTGTGTTTTGGGCTGTGAATTTAAACCACATTGTACCGTATTTCAATATTCATTATGTTTGTAAGATCATGTTAACAACAATCAATGGCATTGATCATAAGTTTCTTATGAAAGGCATATTCAGTGTCAACTTTGTTGTTTTTAGTCTAACACACATAACAACATTACATACCCATCTGAAAGTGGTTTGTTGTTTGGTAGGTATCATTAATATTGCCATAACACATATCCAAAATTACAAAATAACAAAAATAATGTTAATTTAAAAAATGGTTTATTGATTTATATTATTATCTTAGTAACTCATTTCTAATATATATGGTATGTCAGAATAAGTATTATACTGTAAAATTTAACAACTTATATGCTACTATGTATATATGTATGTTCAAAGCTTCTTTCTAATATCATATCCTCCTTAGTAGCATGCTAGGTAGATTTAGGTCTTCATTATGTATAACATTGCTATTGTACCTGAAGGTTCCTTTATTCTTACCAAAGGTCATTATCATTTTCTCCATACTTGTACCCAAACCCAATAATTCACAGAGGATATCAAACCATCTATATTCTGGTGTTGACAGATTGCGAGTGTCCTAATCCTTAGCTTGTGTCTGTAGGAAACGACCTAAAATTTGTGAGACATATTACTTTTTTCTTACAAAATTGACACTACTTGATACTGTATTAACTAGTAGGTCATTTTAACGGTATAACACTTTTTCTTGTGTGATATTTCCCCACCACCCCCAACAATTTTTCTTTTGTGAATAATTGCATACAACAATAAAAAATGAAATGTCAAATTTTATATAATGGTTTCTGGCAATTATAAATTTAATTTGGTATTAATTTCCAGAGTAGGATGCCTTGGACGTCTTGATGATGGAGTACAAAGTACTTATGATGGACTTCATTGTTTTTGCTATTTCCTCACATATCCTGTTATTAGTTTTAATTGATACTATCCAAAACATATAACTTGATTTTTTTATTGGCGAATAACTACCTAAGTGCATACAAGTACTATACTTTGTCATATGCATGTTTGAAATACACACATGCCAAATCAAATTATATATTGTATTAGGAGTGTGGCAGCGATTAATTCCAGAGTAAACAACTATGTCATTTTATTTCATAGGTACTATCAGATTTTGATGCTAGTCCTTGAGTTAGAATCCTGATGGATCTCTCACCTGATCCACCAAAGAGTTCATCTAAGACATTTATACTACAAGTAACTGACAGACATACCATATATCACCTGTTGGTACAATGGGATTAAGTCACCAGAAGGATAGTTTATACATATGTATCCAATAATCCTGATTTAATGACATCATTGTCCTACTAAAGCTGATATTTTTAGGTAAACTATGTCACAGTATATTAGTGTCATTTAATAAATGGGTGTGTCCTACAATTGTTTCCACTTCCTTTGACTTTTCCACAATGGTACTTATATTTCATGTTATATTTCTCTGTTGTATTGATGATAGATTTTTTCCTCTCAGTGGATATTGTATACTTTTGAATTATCCAAATATATGTTATATGTATTAATTTTTCTTTTTGTAGCTTGGTCTATTGATGTGTTTTGTTAACTCTAAATGAGATGGGACCCAAACATTTGTCACAAGTGAGTCAACATTCTAATTTACATACCAATCACCCAATGTGATTACAATAATTTACATGATGATAATGATATAATGGTACTTGTTTTGTTTGATGTCTTGGCATATCAAAGGCACCTCCTTGTACATTTTTGATCATATCCAGAAAGCTCAGTCTTGTGTGCCCAGATATATTAGGGAGAGAAATAATCTAAAGAGTGTCTTAATAAAAAACAAGAGGTTATATATAGTATGTAAATTATGAACATCATGCTAATAAAGTGGTGAGTTATTGAATATACCATTGATGTAGTATGAAAATATTAAATGGAATCATCTTGTTCATCATGTCATGTAATTATGATGAACTTAGTACAAGAACACTACTACACTTTGAATCATCATGATATGTTTTTTTGAAATTAATTTTGAGACACTTTAGCAAGTAGTAATCACATTATAATATTTTCAAATCGCCAAAATATTTTACATGGAAACTGTTTTTAGTTGTCTAGATCATAAAACTTAGAGTTTATTACGGAGCATGGAAAGTAATCTTGAGGGATATTAGAGGGTTTACAACTAAAAATAGTATGATTTAGTCAGTTGGTGTCAGCTGATCATATACTTAATAACATTAACATTATACCACAAAGATTATATCTATCCTGTTGGTAGATATACAAAAACATCTCTCCGTATATAAATTGTTCAATAATGATGTCTTGCTCCTTGTAGAGTTGCTGATAGCTCAAAGAGCAGGCAACTCCTCTCACAAACTTCCATTGTATTAATATACAATCTCATGAAGGCATGCTCCCAATATATTCCCTAAATGATTGTTATTGACAATTTATTTGATACTTGATAGTTTTTGAAATTCGTCACTTTCTAATGCATCTTAAGACACTCTCTACAATTCTCCTCTCTCCACATCTGAAACATGAGATTAACAGAAAGCAATTTTTAATATTGAAGGTTGTCTATTAGTTTATTATGGTGGGTGTGGTCTTGTGCAATCCTGCTTTTCTCTTTCAAAAAGTCTTAATATTTCCAGCTTGTTAATTAATTAGAAGCCCGCTCAAGTCTGTAAAAACCTCAAGCGAATGTTTTGTATTCAGTAATGTAGTAGAATAAATATTGAATGTATATTGTTAACTATAATATTTTGCTAATGTTTACAAGAATCATCTACTACTAATAAGAAACAAAAAATTATGAAAGAATTTCTTGAACACCACACCCACTATGATAAAGCACATACAATAATAAAATTGTTATAAGACACTATAATTATAATTATATTGTATGCTTTGTGATTGTGGTCATGAAGTATGGAAGGTGCTCTTAATACATCCATACATCAAAACAAATAATAGTATAGACTTCTGACCATGATGTATATTTTTTGGGGCCAAGTGAGACAGGTCCAAATTATAAATTGGAGATCTGAATTATAAATAGGAAACTCCAAAATATTAATAAGAGATATATATTATTTGTTAAAATTGAGTGCATATACAGAGCAGGATATTTGGCACCCCTTAGTCAAATGACAGTATGCACTATGATGACCATTTGGCACCTCATAGAGATATACATGTATAATATATATATATATATATATATATATATATATAGCGTTGAAAGTGTAATTTATAAGTTACATTACATATATCTGTATGTGTTTAAGATTGGAACATTATTGCTCTCAGTCAAACAATCTATTAGAAACATCTCAATCGCTAGATCAACAAAAACAGGTCTGTTCTAAAGAAACATGGAATAAGTAATTAATAGACGATCTGAGCCATGTGTTGTAGAATCTGATATCCACAAGATATTACCAGTATGTCTATGTGGGTGGATGGATTAAGAATTATTGAATTTATGGATTCCAGGATAGAAGGATTGATAATGTACTACATTTTAGTATTGTGAACTTAAAAATTGGTTATAAAAAGCCCAGCATAAAGAAATGTGCCTTTATTATTTTATACAGTAATGTTGTGACAGTAATACTTTATATAAAATCCCTTTGTGAAATCTCCAATAATTATATTGTCCTTGCAATTATTAATCCTTATTAATGAGTTTCTCTAAAATTAAAGTGCCAAGTATTTTTTTTCATATACATAAAAGCTATGTTAATTCATGATTTCTTGAACTTTAGATTGTCAGATTGAGAGCGACTTTTAGTGGAAGTTCATTGATTGATTTTGTTGAGAAATGTCTCACTGTTGATTCAAATAAAAGACCTACTGCCACTGAATTATTAAATCATGGATTATATCAGAGGATTCCATTAATGAAGTATATTGTAGTATAATTATGTAAGCCATGTTTTTGTATACTTTCTTTTGTACTTTACTATATAATTATAATTTAGTAGTTATTTTAGTCATTTATAACCAGTATTTTTGACACTCCTTTTTCCCAATAATAACCACAATAGTTTCTGGAGATATAAAACACTTTGTAGACAAACAGCAACTGTTTTGAAATTGTTACAAGTAAATGGCTGCCAAAGACTTCTAAAGTTTAAAAAATCTTTGAAGAAATACAACCAACAAGAGTTTGTTTGATTTGAAGAAGCAACTGTATTCATGTACAAAATACAACTAGCTACAAATTTGTATAAAATTCCCTTAATTTTAAAATAGTTAAGTGGAACACAATTTCCGGTATCATTTGTTTTTTTACACGTGCTTATCATCATTTGGGCCGAGGCTTTACAAAATTTAGGGTTGGAAACGTCAAAATGTCTTTCAAACTGTAGCATACCGAAGAACTTATTACTAAAGAGAAAACGTTCTCTCAGTTCAGACGACAGTACTAATCCATTGAAGCTTGACCGATCAGCAATGCTACAAAAGATCATACTGTAAAAGACAATCTGTGGACAGACAATCTTCAGATTTTAGGGCATCGATGGCAACTCTAAACGCCGCAAATGCAACGAAGCTCCGTTGATCTAGGAAATCAAACTGATCAATGCAAAGATTTGTATCACGAGAGACCCCATCGTGTGAAGAGAAGAGATTCAAAAGTTTGCTTTTCATCAGATCTTGAGATTTGTTTTCAAAGTTGGTTTGTGTGTACTTCTAATATTTGTTGTGATGAGCAATAGTACAGAACAATCAATTTTTTTATGTTTTTGTTATGGATGTTTTGTGCTTTATTCTTGTTTACAGTTTTCTGTTTGCTATCTTAATATAAATTTAGACAACATACATGAACTAAAATGATATTGTTAGTATCTAACATGACATCAAAACAGACATTCACAAACACCATGTTTCAATTAATACATGATATATAATAATATTCTGATTTATATTTAAATTGTGGTGTTTTTATTAAAAACATTTTTTTTTATAAACAAATCAACTTTTCACAAAGTTTATTCATTGCTTGTCAAATATTTTTGTCAGTATTTCATAGTTCTGCATATTGTTGACATAAATGTGACCTCTAAACCCTATTAATTCAAATCAATATGTCTCTTGTGTCTAGAGTGTATGTTATTGACATTTTTATTTGGGCATTTACTTCACTATCATGTTTAATGTACCATGATAAATACCTATAGTTATATTACGACAGGGCAGGTCAACACAAGGTATACTTATTATTTACTATAATCATCTGATAATATTGTACATCATAACAGTGCAGTGTGACAAACTCAAGATCATTCAGTTTTAGCAGAAAATGAGGCTTCTTCACATTTTCTTTTCAGTTGTTGATGACATATGACTGTCAACATTGCATGGCTGCTACAGTAACTGTAACAAGGAATATTTGACAAAAGATACTGCTATGGAAACGAATGGTACTTCCTTTCACTTTTTGGTGAAGATTCTTAAAAAACTCAAGAAGGAATCGATATCTTTCAAAGACAATGTATGCATATATATATATATGTGTGTGCATGTGTATATATTAATGTATTTATATTACTAAAGTACATTACTCTGTTGAAGTAGATTGGTTTGCTTTAAGCACTATAATCTGATTCATGTCGTCATTTGGGTTGTATAGAATGCCTACAAAGTACATATATCATTTGAAAACATCAACAACATTGATTTACTATGGAATTAGCGTAGATATAGTTCAATACTAAGACATTGCATGCATGTGGTTCAGGATGGCTTCTCCATGTATAAACTACAGCCCTCAAAGACATGTCTGCAATTCTATTTTGATAACATACTCTCGTAGCTGCTAATTCATCACATGATTTGTCATTTAGTATATTAATAGTGAAAATTATGTAATGTTTACTACTATCTCATCATGTAGTATATACAACTCAAATAACTATATATATAGGTTTAATATGAATTAAACCAATCTATTTGTATATGATATTATGTATATATAATTCTCCATTACACAGGTCAAATTTAAATGAAAGACAGTTGGGGAATTGTTTTAGTCCAGTCACTCTTTCAGAGAGACAAGTCACTGAAATCTGTTGTGTTTTCCTGTAAATATCTTGGAATCAGTTGCGCAGTTAGTTGTATTAAGTGTTATCTTAAATTTTTTTTATGAAAAGACCAAACATGCATATCTTTCAGAAACTTTCATCACTGATTTGGAAGCTCTTTTCAATCATACAAAATGATACTATGATGCATCATATTGGACCTAATAAACAACAGCTGGTTCACTTTACTTACTCTCTCTTACTATTAATTATAAGGATATTGGTTATAGGATCATGTTGTTATAAAAATTGCTACTAGTGTGATGCTAGTAGTGTCAAATCTGTGTATATGAAATCACAATGTGACATTTTCTAAAAGGTTTCTAGTTGTTGTTTGCTAGTTTTGATATTTCACACAATATATATTATATATATATATATATATAATATATATATGGAGTTGATGTACATTTTAGAAAAATATTTATGTAGTATCATGTCAATTCCCTTTCCATTATTCCCAAATTTGCATCAAAAATATTCTTAAATTCCATAGAGCATTTTTTACTCTGTGTATTGTCTTTTCAAAATTGTTCTCCTCTTTTTAAATTTGATTTTAATTACTTTCCTAGCTTTCATTCTCACATACAATCCCGCTTGTTCTTTCAATTGTTAATGTCTATTCTCTCTTTATGTTTCGCATAGAGAACTTCTCTAGATGAGACCATGCTATAAAGTATATCTTGAGATCTTGACAGAATAACTATATGCAAAATTCCTAGAACAGTTTTAAATTTTGGCTACATTTTAAAAAAAAAAAACGTTTAGGTGTCTTTAACATGTGTGAGGGTGTGGCAACTTATGTTATGCAATAAAGAGTTAGAAAAATTATGAATTTTAGAATTATTATTATGACGCCTTTCCTGATTAGTGGCACTAAAATAACGTTTTCACAGGATGTGCCTAACATTGTATTATTTGAATGACTAATATCAAGTTCTCTGTATATATTGATCCCAACTAAAAAGTGGAAGAATGAAATGGTGTTACAAATATATTGTTTATTCTTCTTGCATCTTTCTTCTTCTTCTAGCCATTGAAGTAAGGCACAAGGACTGTCCAAACATTGGCTCAATGAAGGACACTGTGGTTTTTTAACAAGGAATGTGTTGAAAAGGAAAGCTGTTGTGGAAGCAATGGTATTCCTTTGGCTTTTGGAGATAAATATTGCAAGAATTTTGAAAAGGAAATAAAATGTTTTGACAACGCGGTACTCTTATACATTTCTGTTAGTGATATAAATATTTTATTGTTATATACAGGTACAACCTGGTGAAAAACTAACAATATGTCTTATGCAAGCAGCTTGGCAAAAGATGATGCATACAGAATCAACCTTCTTGTAAGAGTCCTTGAAATAAACCTCATTTGGCGAGTCATACTAAGTGTTATCTCGATAATGGATTTTCTGTGATGTAATTTTAAAGACCTTTGCTAACATGCCGTGTCTTGATAGTGTGTTAAATGATCAAATTCCATTACTAAAATGGAATTGAGCAGGTAGTTATGTTTATGTTTAAATCAATACAAAATATCAAGCTTTTATTTAAGTATACATAAATTATATATATAAAGTATTACATAAATTATATACACATAGAAAATATATTGCTTTGAAATTGATTGTTAATTTAATGCAATGTTATTGTTATACTTTCTTGTACATAGCAAATTATTTGATTAATTAAGTCAAACATCATGTACAGTTTTATTACTATATGTAGTAAATGTACTATGGGGAAAAAAATTTACTATTCTTGTAGATAATTGGGCAGCTAATTGTACTTATGTTATTATAGAACTATGATATAAGATGCTGGTGGGTCAGGGCTGTTACTCTAGAATTCGTTAATACACTTTAGTGTATTAATTTTTGAGGGATGCATGCAACCCAGATGTATATGAAATTGTTTAATACAACCATTTTATTTAAAGTGTATGCATATACAACTCAAGTACATTTTTCTAAAACTTTTACAAGTCATAACAAATAAACAAGTGTCATTTTATAATAGAAAATTGTCTTATACTAATATAGGTTATAGAAACAGCTATTAGATGTCCTAGAGATCCTGTATTTTCATTCCAACGTTCAGAATAAATCAAACGAGTCAATTGTCACCTGGCATCATAAAATCATTTGAAACGATATTTAGATGGGAAGTTGATAAAAGGGACAAAAGAATGTTTACTTTTTCCAAAAGGACAGTACTCTGTATAGTTTTTGTGGTATAGCTACATATGTATTATATATACATATACATACATATATATATATATATATATAGATATATATATATATATATATATATATATATATATATATATATATATATAATATATATATTATATACACACACACACATATATATATAATTTATAATGTAAACGTTGTGGGTACTCAATCCAAATTTCAAATTTCTTCAATTAATCTAATAAATTAACAAACTAATTTTTGCAGGTTGTAGATCTGGTCTGGACCTCGTGTTTGTCCTTGATGCATTCTGGAAGTGTTTGGGCACTACAAATTTTGGGGGAAATGATTACTTTTGTAGTAAATGTTGTTAATGTTTTCAGTATTGGACCATAATAAAACTGAAGTTGGTGTCATACGATTTAGTACCAATGTATTAACTGTAATTCCACTCGATCTAACCAACAACCAGATGTCTTGATAAACTCCATAAAAACGCATAATATACACTGATGGTTGGACCATACACATTTAGCTTTAAGAGAAACAATAACATTATTTTCAAAACGCGTTGAAAATTAGGGAAAAGTACCTCAAGTTGCTATTGTCCTAACTGAGGGGACACTCAAGGCAGCTTTTCATTGGGTCTTTGTCCCAAACTGTGGCTGAGGCTGTTAAAGCTCGTGAAGAAGGTATTCAAGTATTTTCCATACGGGTGTCTCGGTGACAACATCAATGAACTTGAGCTGTGTAAAGATATCATATGACCCAACAAACAACTGATAACCTCAAAATCAATATGTTGTTTCATATTGATGATTTTCAGCAGTCTTCTTTTGCTGAAATATGCTACTATTAGTAAGTTCAGATCATGCAGTGGTAAGTAATTAAGTAAGGTTGGTAGCTTAGACCCTTAAATATACATTATTTGAATGCAAAATGGTAGACACCATAGTTATATACATAACTATAAAAATGATATGTTAAATTGGGTGCTAAAAAGTCTACAGATTACAATGCATACATAAATTAAATGGTTGCACATATACAACCAAAAAGCCTATTAAGTACGTTTGTTGCATCTTTTGGTTTTTCAGCAAATGGTTTAAAGCGATGTAAAACAGTTAAAGTACCAATTTATTTGGCTGTGTACAAGATTGTGTATATCTTTTAGAAAATTATTACCTCACAAAAGTGGAAATTATATAATTTTTGCAAACAATAAATGATGTTGATATAAAATATCATTTCTTTTCTTGGCCATCTGAATAAAGTTATCTCTAGCTCACTAATATGTTGTCTGTGTGTTGTCTGTTAACATGCAAAAATGGCCACTGAGAGGTTTAGAGGAACTCTTGACCAAAAGAGGACCTTTATACAAAAGTAAGTGATAAATTTTCAGAGGATCTTCTTCAAAAGCTAAAAACCTTAAAGCAATTTATTTTGTCAAATTTTTTCAAAATGTTTTGCTTAAATGATCAAATAGTAAAATTAAATGGCTACAGAGTCTTTTTCCTAACCTATATATTGTCTTATGTATTTTTATACACTATTCCTACAACAGTAGCTGAGGTCATTAAAATTAATTTAAAATTACTTAAGTTCAACCATAACATTGACTGACAGATATGGCTAAGATATTCTGGATTGATCCAGATAGCTTAGCCATTGAGAGTGAACTTTTGGAAATACTTAACGTCAACCATAATTATTCTTTGATCATCAAAGGTCAGAAAGTACACTATCTTAAGTTCTTCATATATATATAGATATATATATATATATATATATATATAATTATATATATAGACACCTATACCATATAGGTATTTTCTTGTATTAAATAGAGTCATTGATTGTGACTCGCCAAAAAAGTGACAACATGTGGGGGCCCTCTAGAAAGAGGGAACTCCGCGCCTGTTTTGCCGTCCCCTCTCAGTAGCCCTGGTTTGTTGATGCATTTTGAAACTGCTCTAATGGCGGCAACGAAAGTAATCTACAGCTACGAATCTTGACAAAGAGGTGGCAAATATTAGAAAGTCTTTCTAGATAAAAGACTGTCATGGAAGCCATAGCTTGAAAGTTACCTTTTAAAAGTACAAACAAGACGGAACAAGTGTTTTGTCAATGCTCAAATAAAACTGCTAGGGTACAAATACAATACACACAAGTTAACAAGTGAGAATTTTCATTGGTACAGATTTTGTTGTGAAATTATGTTAAGTTTTACTTACTCTTGCCAGAAGCTTTATTCGCCAACAGTTGTACCATAAAGTTGATACATCTAGAAGCTATTGCTGTTATGAGACATATAGCTACCGATATATTGTAAATGTTACAAAAAGGTACACTAAGTCTATAAGTATGCAAGGTTAGCAGAGAAAATTAAGCAGTCTTTCAAAAACAGCTACTTGGCTGTGACTATCACTGCCACATGATTATGGCTAACTGCACTTGAAATTGTATATAAGAGTATTTTGTACCCATAATAGTTTATTGGAACAAATGCATTTTCTGTCCTATTAATACTTTTTTGAAAAGTCTTTCCAACTTTTTTCAAGTTTTGTCTTTTCCATTCTGTTGACAATTTATTTTAGAACAACCTGCTAGCACTTATTTTCTTGTCATGTTTTGTCATTGCCAATTTAGAGCATTCAACATTCAAAACTACATTCCAAATGACAGGCAGATACACAACACACATACACACACGAATACTCCTAAGCTTCTTCACCTATGCTGTGAGTGCTGATGGTTAATAACTGTTGCTTTGTGTCCAAAACAATAAATGAATATTGTGTCTCAATAGATATCATAGTTTCAATGAGTGAAATTTTGATATGCTGTGACTAATGTTAGCTTCCTCAATAAATATATCCAAATTAAGAAAAATGTTTTAAAATGGTAGGGATACAATAGCAATGCAAAATAAAAAATGGAAACTAAAGTTCATTTTATTTTAAAAGTATAATATTATGTATATATATAATATATATATATATACATACATACATACATACATGACATACATATATATATATTATATATATATATATCAATATATATATATATATATATATATATATACATATACACACATACTACATCCATACATACATACATACATACATACATACATACGTACACACACACATATTATTATATATATATAATAAATATATATAGCATATATACATTATTTAAAGTTTGGTCATTATCTACTCTGTAATAGCCTCAGCTCGAATCAAAAAAGTAAATGAAACAGTCAGGGTGTACTTGATGTGACCACTGTTCTAAATTTAGAATTACGACACATACACCTGACAGCGGAGCAACTATAATTGTGACATCCACAAACACAGCATTTGTATTCTTAAGTTCAAAACCCAAGATCTACCGTTATACAAAACAATTTTCCAACAATAAATATAGCAATGTAAAGACCAAAAACTAAGTTAAGGATTTAAAAAGTCAAGCACCCCATTGTGTCTAAAAAATTATGTCTCTCTGAGA
>NW_024533869.1:0-31877 GCF_016097555.1 Gigantopelta aegis | reverse complement strand
TTTTTTTCTGGGCATATCCTGGAAAAGAATTCTTTACTAATGCGGGTTGAAGGGGAAATTGAAGTTGTAAGGTAAGAAAGGGTATAGTTTTATTTAGGGAGGTTTTTAGGGTTTGATTAATTTTCTGGCCCAAAAATTTTAGTGTTTACCCAACATATTTTTGTATTTTTAAAATAAATGATTAAAATTTCAGAAACCGGAAAACGCAACATAATAATTAAAAAACAAGTAAATGGGTTTTATAAGAGACTTGTTAAGAATGGATTACTTTATAAACCCATCCACCATTCACCAGCTAATGAAAAGTAGTCTGCAATGCAAATTGATACTTGTACATATCTGATGTTATTGGACCCATCACTACCAAACATTGAAAACTATGTCTCCTCTGCAAAACTAGTGACCATTTTTTGTTGTTAGTAATTTCTGATATCCTGCAATTAGAATAAAAGTAACACTAAATGTAGAAATCAACCTTAATTGTGTAATCTTTTAATTTCAACTCCTCCCATATAAACAGCCACACTTTCAAAAAGAATTAGCACGTCAAACCTATCTAAAGTGATGGACATATATCTAAGTAAATAATATAGCAGTTATTTTTTTTCAAGTGATTATAATATAAAGGGAACATTAAAATAGATGAAGAAATCAAGGGATTGATGGACAAACTGTTTGTTATAGGCTCTCTCTCTTACTGGTCAGTGGAAATTTATAGATATTCCTTTATCAAAATTAAACCAACTGCTAGGTAAGTTAACCCTCACATAGTAAACTGGTACTGATAGCTGTTCATAAATAGGTATATTCTAATATACATCTCTCCTCAAAGATCAAAAATGCGTGTTCTTGATTATACATGTGTAATTTTTTGTATTGTTTCCTTCACAGTCATGTAATAATACCCTCACTTGTGTCATGAGTACATGACCTTTACCCTATAGACTAATGAAGATCCATTAATGATGTCAGCTGATGGACTATGAAAGTATATTTGTCAATTCTGTGCTTCTAATCAGACACTTACACTTTACTATCGAAATTATATAAAAGTTGAGAAGAATAACTGATTGTATTAAAGTAAATCAGTTTTGTAACTACCTAATCTTATTTTAATGTAAGTTTATATTGATAAAGATACACTACTACTCTAAGATATTTAGGTTTATTGGACACTCTAGAACATCAGTTAATGATTTAGATGCTTCTAGGTCCATCCTTTATCAAAATTATCCGTCAACTTGGTGACCACTTGAGTGCTTTGTGTAGCACTAGACTGGTATGATTACAAGTCTTTACATAATCAACAAATGATTTCGTATAAAGGACATAGAGATTCTAGATATTATATTGTTTACATTAAAACACTGTATTGATATACTAATTTACATAACTGTATTGCTGCTCAGTATCTCTTAGAAAGGACAGAGTGTTTGGATGACCACATACGTAATTAATGATCAATAATTAGAAAGTTTAGGATAAACAATATCTATAATGTCTTAAAGGTTGAAGTACATTAAACTAAGTAATCTCATTAATAGTAATTAGTAATGGAATACAGTGTTTGGTTACCTAAAACATTACCTAGAATCTATCATGTTTTTCATTTCGCTGACTGAACTAAATGGTCTGAGTAATTCCATAGGATTTTAGAAGCAAGACTAGAATTTCTCTCTCTATATAGGATTAGTCGATTAGTCTAGACATCTAATTAAAATGACCACTTCATGGCTGCATGCACTTTAAGATATCAGTTTGGTATTTTATTAAAATATAATGGTTTGTTGTATTAATTAATAGCAATGATTATTAATTTAAGTTACATTATTTTCATAGATAACAACCAGGATGCGATGCATGAACAATTGCTTGGATTTTTAAGTTGCTATAGTAAGTATTCGAATTATATCTCAGGTTGTAAAGGAAATTAAATTTCCTCTAACAAGCAATTATAAATGCATTATAAAACGCTTATCTCTTTTGTGAGTAAATTCAAGGATCTTACAGTGTCAGATAGTCAGTACAAGTCCCCCAAAATGGCTGCCTCCTCACACGACACATCCGCTGCTGGATTTAAAAAAATGAAAATGCGTTTTGCCATACTGGAGTAGACTACGATCTAATGGTGTCATCATAAACCAGGATGATGTAGCTCTCGTTGCTAACCGAACATAGCAGCTTATCAAAAAAAGGTGAAGAAGCTGGAGAAAAGCTATTTCAAGATTTTGAAAGCTGTGACAACATTCGGGTTAACTGGAGGAGAAAT
This sequence comes from Gigantopelta aegis, assembly GCF_016097555.1. NCBI lineage: Eukaryota > Metazoa > Mollusca > Gastropoda > Neomphalida > Peltospiridae > Gigantopelta > Gigantopelta aegis. The sequence continues at coordinate 29,608 of NW_024533869.1, read as the reverse complement.
TGATGAAGAGATATTTGTACAAGAAATGAAACAAATTGTCTCCCAGCCAGACGCTAAAGAAACGAGTGAAAGAGTTTAGCTGACATGATTTTTGGTATCATTGATGCTGATAATGATGAGGTTATTTCTTATAACGAGTTCTGTCAGTTTTATAAAGCGCATGAATGCCAGTCAGGCGTTAATTGACACACTTTTCAAACAAGCTGACATCAACAAGGATGGTGTCATTGAGATCATTTGGAAAACACAAGAAAGCTATGCCAAGTACATTTTCTCACAACATTAAATCAGTATCAATTTGCATCTGTATTATAATAACATTGTATTGATTACTTTCCGACAGTTAATTTTGGTGTTATGTATGGGTATGTGAATTAACCCAATAATTTTTATAATGTAATATTGTAGTTTGAAAAATTTTATCGCAAGTGTTATTACATGTATGTTATCACTTGTTATATCTGTTAACGTTTGCCTGAATGAATGTAGAATTTAATAAGTGTTAACTCAACTTGATTTTTGACAAGCTATTAGCTCCCCAACATTGCAGTTGAATCAGTATTTTAATGTTTCCTATAGCCTGATGGTTGTGAGTGATTTCAAGGATTTGCTAATAGTATAGTCTGAAATATGAACTATATTAACTATATTAGGACTGGATTGGATTTGTAATCATTAAAACTTATACATTCCAGATATCTTTATCAAGTAAGAAGACATGCATCACTGCAAATTGTGGTGTGTCATTTTCAAAGCTTATATTATCATTTCATCTGATGACAAGCTCTTTCAAGTGGGAAATAAACTTGGTTAATTTTGGATCTTATAACATCAGGTTGTCTACAAACCATATGAGAATAGTTTGCCTCCCTTCACATAAAAAATCCTGCCTGGATTAAGAAAATGAAAATTTGCTTTTCTAACTAGATTCAGACATGAATATTGTTGTCGACTATGCTAATATAGATATTTTGGCAAAAAATTGCTACCATTGAAAAAAAAAAGAATATAGGATTAGTCTATCAGTCCTAGACTTCTAATTAAGATGACTGTTTTACTCAATTCATAGCTGCATATACATATCTGCCAAAATACATTAAAAATGGATAAACTGTATATATATATCCATTTATGGGCAAAGGATCATAACCTGTTAAGAAGTTTTAAATACTAGGTAGTGTGGTGGTGTAATTGTGATACTGACTGTAGCACTAGATGAATCTAATTGGTTTAAGCAAAATTGGCTTATGAAATTAATTTTCATTTTCAGTAAATGTTTACCTGTTTAGGTGAACTGACAAGAGAGAAGATAGTCAACAGAGATTGTCACTCTCGATTATTCACACCCAAATCAAATCATTGCAGTAAGCAGTAATTTATGTTAATTTGCTTGATTGCTAATAATAATGTGTGAGATGATCATCACACTGGTTAAAATGTATGGTGAGATAATTTTTAAAATTAATAATTTGTTTTTGGGTATTCATATTAATGATGATATGCCAAGCACTATACTAGTACAAGTGATGTCATCAACTTAAAAAAAAATCTAGTCCATTTTTCAATTGTTATCTTATTATGATGATGGGTACAGATGTCGATCTGACAAAGTTAAACTTTGCTAAACAAATATTGAGAAAAACGTATTTGTTTGCCATATTGATGACATAATTTCCTAATTCAAAATCAAGTCATATAAGACAAAGTAACAAGTGTAGACAATACTCTTGTATATTACAGTGAATAAGAAAAGAAATATGTATATAATGTCTTGTTCGCAGATATTCTCAGCTGTATTAATTTTACTATAGTATATAGTGGCTTGCTGCATATACATAAGTAATAGCTCCATAATTATTATTAAATAGTTTTAAGATATTGTTTTCTAGATTAGTAATCCACAATTATATTTTTATGGATTAATATTAGGTGATTTAACATGACACGATCATGCATGAAACAATTGCTGGTTAATCTTTAAATTTACTGTAGTAACACTCGAACAAGTCTAGCTCAGTTGTAAGGGAAATTAAAAATTTCCTCAACGAGTATATAAACGCTTATTTCTAAGCTCTTTGTGAGTAATTCAAGGATCTTACAGTGTCAAATAGTCAATACAAGTCAGAATGGCTTCTCCTTCACAGACAATCCTGCCCCTGGATTAAAAAAAATGAAAATGCGTTTTTGCCATACGGGATGTAGATACGAATGGTGTCATCAACCAGATGATGTAGCTCTCGTTGCTAAGAACATAGAGCTTATCGAGAAGAAGTGAAGAAGCTGAGGAAAAGGTATTTCAAGATTTTGAAAGCTGTAACAACATTCGTGTTTAGCGGGAGCAAAGTGATGAAGAGACTTTGTACAAGAAATGAAACAATTTGTCTCCCAGCCAGACGCTAAAGAACGATTAAAAAAACTTGCTGATATGATTTTTAGTGTTCATTGATGCTAATAGCGATGGAGTTATTTTCTTATAACGAGTTCTGTCAGTTTTATAAAGCAACTGAATGCCAATCAGGAGTTAATTGACACACTTTCAAACAAGCTGGACACCATAACAAGGATGGTGTCATTGATCATTTAGAAACACAAGAAAGCTATGCCAAGTAACTTTTTCTCAACCTAACTCATCAATCTGCACGGTATTATCGATAACTGGTACAACACAATATATTAAGGCATATATAATCATTGTGCTTTTATTTTGTAACTATAAACATTTAACTTTTTACAATCAACTCTATAATGTCTCTATATCATTCTGTGCTGGCCACATATCTTTTTTCTCTATTAAATGTCATGTAATTAAACATACACTCTTTCATGTAGTTGAAACAAATGGGTTCTCCTTAGTAGATTTAATAAAGAATATAACACTGAAAAATAAATTGGTTGATTTTCACCCACATGATACATCATAAGATACGGAGAAGTAATAAGATCACTACTACCGTTTTACTACTACTGTTGCCTACTGCCATACAAGGTGTAAACCAGTAAATGTCAATTTAGAAAAGATATAGAGGAATCAGTAAATGCCCTACCCTTGTTTATTACTAAAGTGTGAACACACTATAGAATAACTAAATAGACATCATTGTAATACTGAAAGTGTCTTATTACCTAATCAATGAAATATTACACAAAAAATCTGATAGCTCTAATATTTGATCAGGTATATTACATAAAAAGTACGTGAAATGTCCATTAGTTTATATTAGTAAGAGCAGTGTGATCATTACTACTTCTCAGTATCTTATCATGTATTATATTCAATGAAAATGACCAAAAAATCAATCAATCAATCAATTTCTACTGTGTATGTAGGTTGTTCTATTAAACATGTACTGTGATAGGTAAGACACACAGGTTTTGTTTAAGTTAAATACAAGTTTGATAGTATTTACATTAACTAACTTGGACATTGTCAGTTGAGAGGTTTTTTATTAATTTTCACACTTCAGTTATCATCACAGTAGTTGATATCATAGCACACTCAACAGCAACTGCACGTACCTGTAATAACATTTTTACTATTACCATTTTTGCCACTATCACATTGAGCTAGTCTTTCTATATTAATATTTACAGCAAAGAACAAGTTGAGAAATCTAAATTCTCATGATTGATGACACACTGATTTAACACCTGTGTCAAAATTACTATCCAACAATGTTGACAAATGCATATTTTTGTTTTAATAAATTGGGTCCTAAAAGTCTGCAAATTTTGCATTATGTTAAATATAGTCCTTTAACCATCTTTGTACAGAATAACACTGATAAATTATGTAACTACACATCTTTTTTGTGTGAATACAGTCTGTGTAAATTTTTATAATGTAATATTGTAGTTTGAAAATTTTTATGGAAATTGTTGTTAATGTATGTTATCACTTGTTATCTCTGTTAAAAGTTGGCCTGAATGAATGTAGAATTTAATAATGTTAACTTGATTTTGACAAGCTATAGCCCCCCAACATTGCAGTTGAATCAGTATTTTTAATTGTTTTAATATAGCTGAGGTTGTGAGTAATTCAAGATTGCTATATTATAGTCTGAAATATGAACTATATTAACTTTATTAGGACTGGATTGGATTTGTAATCATTAAAACTTATACATTCAGATATCTTTATCAAGTAAGAAGACAAGCATCATTGCAAATTGTGGTGCGTCTCTTTCAAATACTCGAAGTGCACATTTTGATTGCCTGAAGCTGGATTAAAGAATGACACATATTCATTTTTTAAAAACGCTAAATTAGAATTTTACGGTCCGGGGTGTATGAGCTGTAAACAAACTATATAACAAAAGAAAAGTTTTGTTTCCCAGTGTAATGCAAAAAAAACATGCCAAAAAATTGATTACTTGGCTTTTTAACTTGCTTGATCTTGACAATGATGTTAGATACTCCTTTTATTTGTATAGCTATTAATGGATCCAATTATTCTTTTAAGTAGTTCATTTTAATAGAGTTTGGCCTTTATTAATTGTTGAGACCTTCTAGAAGATATTAATAGTTCTCCTATCTTCTTAAAACAGTTTTAAATATAACATGTCAACAGTATCTTACATGTATAAATGAACTGAGAGCATATAGTGATAATAGTACATATTATTATATATACTTATATTGTATATAATTATATGACCCATTTTCCAAACAATACACTCCATTTTTAAAAAGGTGGAAGAAGCACAGTAATTTATACACAATACCAAGACAATAGAAGAAAAGCAGTTAATTTAGATGTCGTATAATATGAAAACGTATCTATAAATGCTGTTTAGTGCTGCACAACTCTCTTTGTGGATGATATAGAGCAAAATGTTTATTCAATTTAGTCCATCGATATATCATATACTATTAGTCACGGGCCATTTTGCATAGCAAAAGCTTCATGGCAAGCAGGCCTCAAAATGCGTGCAAGATGTTATGGAGCTGAAGTAAGATGGTTTCCACAACACACGAAATTTATTGTAGCAAGAAATGGCTTCAGTCATACAAGATGATGCTATGGGTGGAAGCAAGAGGCGAGTTCTTTATAATGAAATAGTGGTTTCCTTTGTATCTGATGGCTAAAGTTGCTGTAAAGTCTGACTGGAAAACGGAGCCTATGCCCGAAAAATATACTACTATTGATATTTACATCGAATATTGTAAAGATGATATGACAAAAGTTCGTGCTGGGTTTATTCCTCAGGCAATGGAAGAAAAATGGTTTACATACTTTGAAGTCAGTGAAAACAAGCTTTACATGTACCGAAGTTGGACTGGTTACTGTATGTATATTGTTACATTTGAGGAGAAAGGAGATAAGTTTGTAGCTACAACGGCAAATGTGAATCGTGATCCATCACAGTACCAATGTACTAGTGACGAAGAAGATAAAGAATAATTGAATATATTATTGGTGCCCAATTAGAAAGCTACATCTCGCAGGCAATAACTTCAATCAAGTCTATACTGATTGTTGCAAAGCACAGTTTATGTTATTTCATTTTTAATGTTTTAAGTCCTCTTTATACATGTTCACTCAATATTGTCTATTATGTATTTATATATTATCATTATTATTATTATTATGATGATGATGATGATGATGATGATGATTAATGATTATGTATTACTGAAATGATGTCATCATAAACGTTTACAGAAGTCATTATATTTTGGCAATAAATTTATCAAAAAAAAAAAAAAAGTTATATGGTATCTGTATTCCATAAAAGAGTTCAATGTAGTTAATTAGTGGTTGTTGACAAGTCAAGGCTATATAAAACAATTTATAATCAGCTATATACTTCAGTCCTATTTTCAGAAATTCTGGCTAGGTCTGTATTGATTAACAGAAAGCTAATCTACATGAGTATACTGTATAAATTTGGTTTATATATTTTATTAAAAAGTGAAAAACAAAGTTTATACTCATGAAGTATTAGACTGGTCTTTGTATTTAATTGTTGATTTTGTGGAGAAAAGAGACAAAAAAAAAAAGACTCTAGTTACCACTTCTTCAGTGAATAATCATCTGTTATAATATAATTTTAACAATTGTTTTAACACATTTATTATTATATCTTAATAATATCAAATGCTTTATAGACAACCTTTTGTAAGCATGTTTTTTAGTGCAACCTATAGTACAGTCAATGAGCATGAGGTGACTGTAGTAGCATTGTTTGACCTGACTGATCCTAACTTGTAATTCATGTTTACAACTACTATGAATCTATTACAGCTATTTACGCACAATTATAAGGTCTATAGCTGTTTTTACAGATCATACCTTTATTTTTTTAAAGATTTTATTTTTTAATACATATTCATATTACTAGACCACCTTAGAAAATGTACATATCCACTGTGTGTGTGTATATATAGATAGATACAATCCTTGCAATAGTTTCATAATGATAAAGATTAATACTAATCAATGCTATATTTATCTAAATAGACCACAAATCATAGAAGATATATTGTAGTGGTGTTTTTAGTTACCTTAAACTAAATCCTTTTTAGTTTAATTTAGTTGAATTTTAGTTAACCAACTATACTATAATGAAAGATGATAAAACTAACTATAACTAACTAAAATTATTATCTAGTGAGAGAGCAAAACTAACTGTAACTAACTATACATAACTATAGCTAATTATACATAACTGTAGCTACTATACATAACTTATCTAATTATATATACGTAACTGTTCAGTTAATGTCACATGGTACATTAGAAACCTGATTGCATGCTAAATTGAAATGATTACAAAACTAGTTATTATTCAAGGCTTTCTTATGGTAATCCATTCATTTTCTATATTCAAATATTTCAGCATATACAATAAGAATTTACTCAAATTGGCTGCCCAGCACTTTATCTCCATTAATTAAAACCACATGTAATAACTTAAACATTTAGTGCAGGAAATAACTAACTATAACTAGCTAAAAAACCATTGTTCAATGGCAAAAACTAATAATAACTAACTAAAGTTTTAAAAAATAATACAACACCTAATATGTTGCTATAGTAGTGACAAAAATTTGTAGTGTTAATTGATTATTCTCAATTTGTCTGTTCATACTAGATTCAGAACTTTGACTATAAACAACTACATAATATGAACTTGTAACTAACATTTATTTTGTTGTTATATTGCCATCATATGTCATGTATCAGTATTAAATTGTCTTATATTACAAGTAGTACCATTATAATTTAGAACATGTACATATATATAGTTCAGATGACCCTCCTATTGTTTCTTGAAAAGTATGCTAAGCGTCATTGTACAATGACTATTTGTTCAAGAATGTTAGTATGGCAATGTCAAGGAAATGAATTATTTGGTGGATTAGCTGATAGATTAAAGGAATAACATTTTGTCTTTTGCTGGCCATATTTAGTGACAGAAGATTCATATTAGATTGGCATGGGAATCAGCTGCTGAAAAGAGTCCATTTACAACCAAACATGATTGATTGGACTGATCATTTTTTTAAGTCGTGTTTTAAATGGAAAAAGAGTTTGGAATAAGGCAATGCCCACATGGTGAAATTTTGGTTTGGGTGAACATTCAGAATATCCATGCATAACTCAATCAGTAAAGACTGGCATAAACATCTTGTTTACTATTACTGGATATCAACATGTGATTTGTTATAAAGACTAATATTGAAGATCAATTGTTAGTAAATATCTCAAACCAATCAAAAATGGCTCAGTGATAGATTTAAATTAGCAGACTTTCTCAACTTTCTAATCATGAGTTGGATGACGTTCTTGGAATTTTTTAAAGGTATTTATTCAAATTAGATAATGTTAACATTCAAGAACTTAAGCGAGAATTACAGCTTACTAATCAACCATATGCAGGTGTTCATTTAAAGACTGGTTTTGTTGGGGTAAAGGGAACAAATGACCAGTTTGATCATCCAAAAATTATAAAAGGAAAAGCTAATTGGAAGACTGTATTAGGATGTACAGTATCAAAAGCAAATGACTTGTTAGGTTAACAGCAATCTAATGTTTCTGGCAACAGATTCAAATGTAGCGAAAGAGATTGCTATAAATATGCAAGTAGGTAGATTTAAAACATTGAGCAATCACCTTGTACATCTAGACAGAATGAATAGGAGGAAACCAGGTGAACAGGAAAAAGAGGGTGCTGTGTATGGATTAATTGATCTGCTTCTCCTTGCAGAGTCTTATGTTCAAGTAAGTGGAAGTAGTGGATATTCCTGCGTGGCTAGTCTGTTATGTGGACCACTACCAAATAAACATCTGTCACTATAATACTAATAAGCCACTATAACTACTGTAAGCTAGTCTAGCTACAATTCAAAGAATTTCCTTGTTTTTCAGAACACATGATGGAATAATTCCAAGTTCCTAGCTAATTTCCTGTAATATGACTACTATTTAATTATAATAATATCTTGATAACAATATGTAAGAAATTTTGTGAGCTGGTTATATTAAACATGGAAACTAATTAACTTCCAACAGGCTACAGCTTTCGTTATTGACTATCAAAACACTTGCAATTTAAAAAAATAAACCAAAAAATAAAAATATTTTCTAAAAATAGAAATAAAAAATTAATGTGTAATATTAGTTGAATAGAAAGAATCCAAACAACATAGCAGAGATGGCAATTGCATTATCCCATGCATATGTGGTACAAACAATTAAGGATATTAATCAACTATTTAAATTATTTCAATAATATCATTTGTTATATTATTGCATCTTGTGTCATGCTAATATATAGGGATGATGCAATTGCCATTTCTACCATCTTGTTTGCATTCTTGGTATTGTACTGATATTATATAGATTTAATTTTTTTAAGAAAATGCTTTTATTTAAATTGTTTTATATCCCTGTTTAATTTTAACATTAGAATATGAAAAAACAGAATAAATCAACAAACATGTTAAAAGACATCCTTGAGGTACTGTTTCATTGTTGTGTCCATCTTCTGGAAGATAAGCCTTGTCCCAGACCTTCATCCAAGCAAAAGAAAATAATTTTCATTTGTGGTTAAGTCTACCCACAGGATGAGACTACCTTGATTAAAAGATCTTACTGAACAAGATCAGGCTTCATCAAAACAGATGAATATGATATCCTTGAACTATGAAATCAACTTTAAAAGAGACAAGTGTTGCCATCATCAATAGTGAAAGGGTTAGTGAAGTATAAACCTTTCTGCTATATTTTTACAACATTTTTAAATTTTTAACTGTAGTTAAGTAATAATAATAGGTGAGATAGTATGTATATTTTTTGAAAGAAAGTTAAGAGTGATGCATCTGAGAAAAATATAAATGTATATATAAATATTCAGGTGATATATATATATATATAGTATACAATTTGTTTTGGTCTGTAGAATTACCACCTAACGATGTCAGAACAAATAATACTGTATTGAGAACAGAAAGAGACTGAAAATAATGTTATTATCATTCTTTGAGATATTTTTCTCTTAACATAATAAGTACACGTGCCAATTATAAGTTCTTAATTAGTAATAAAATTAATTATTAGTTATTAATCATTTTTAAGATGACTTTCTGCTTCGTAGTGTGTAAGTTTATTTCTGTTTACGAGTCGTTATATATTTGTATTGTTTAACTGTGTTGTCTTCTCATTATAGATCTAATGGTACTATTGTTTACAGCTCCAATAGTCAGTCTGAAGTGTAGAATATATGCTCTGGGTTATACAGAAGTTGATTTTACCTCTTGTACTGGCAAATGTGCTGTGACAATATACCAGAATCCACCAGGTCTAGTTGGCAATATTACAGGCTGAATTGTGAACAAAATTGTCTGCCAGAAAACGAAACTGAACTTGGAGTCCTGTACATCAAAACTTGCTGTTCATACGATCTTTGTTCTTTACATGTATTACAAACGTTACAACCAAGTTTCCCAAACAATGTCAAAGTAAAGCGTATTGATCTAAATTATGAAAGTTCTTTCTCTGCTACACTACTGCTTTTATTACTAGTAATACTAGTTTTATATTTAACAGCATTACCAAAACACCAGTGAAAACCAATGTTTACATCATCACCATCGCCACTACCATCACCACCATCATCATATAACAATAATAGTAAGCTTTACAAAAGTTATTATAATGTTCTTATTAACTTCCTTCTTGTAGTGGATGTCTGGATTGTAGTATCTAGCTATATAGTTATGGCTATTATAAATATAGTACTTGTGTGTATTAATATATGGGCACATAGAGCAAAGAAGAAAAGGGACAAAGAAAACCAAAAAGCTAATCCTCACCTCCTCATTGAACGCTAATATAGTTACAAACTAAGTTTAGTATTACTTAATATAATTGTTGAGTTTGTTGTTGTTTGAACTTATTAAATTTAACAAAAATTACTAATGTACATTAATTTTATGGTTAAGGACATCCTTGAGTCTTACTAATGTATTTCTGGTATTTTTTTTCTGGGCCTGCCATAACTCCTTTACTTGCTTTTCACTGAGGCAGTTTCACCAGGTGAATGGCATCAAACTGAGTATACTTGTCACTTTGGTTTCTAAACATGTCTTTGGATTTACACAAACTTGAACATCATGCTGATGCTATATGAACTACCAATCAATAACTGAGCAATGTGTTAAAATATGAGACAACCTTTTTTGCTTCAAGTAGAACACCCCAGTTCAACAAGTACTTCATCTCTTAGCCAGTCACAAAGTTGTAATAACTACAAATTAAAAGTTAAAATGTCACTTGGTATGTATAGCAAATCTTTGTCTTGAAGGGCAACATCTCTTACTCGTTCTCTGAAAATCAGCAAGAGCACTAACATAAGGTATCATTAACTGTTCCTTAACAGATCAAAAATGATCTAGTAATAAGTAGTCTGTATAATAAATCTGTCTAAAATTCTTAAGGGAATTTGACATTTTGCAACCCTCAATGGTCTAACGACCAGCATGTAAAAAGTAACTTATCCATCTATCAGATTCGTAACGAGCCTTAGAGAAAACTATAGTTTGAGTACATAGGAAGACTAGACTATAGACTACTTCTACTTGAGCAATTTTTCGTTATCATGGTGAGAGAATTTAAGATTTACACCTCCAGTATGGACAGTATCTCATTGTAAATAAACACTTAAGTGATATCACTAAATTTTCATCAGGTACTGAGTATCAAAAGAAGGCTAGGTGACAATAAGAGAAGAGGACCACAAAACACCCCTTAATTGTGTGATGCCCTGCCTCCCTTCCAAGCTCCACTCTACTTACCAACTGAACAATGTATGCCATCCTGTTGACTCTGTGGACTGGGCCAAGCTGATTTGCTTGCCTTCCAAAAAGTGAAGTCATTATGATGACTCCTTGTCTAGGAGACGATCAGCTGAAATGCTCAACTCACTAAACAAAGAGAAAAATACATTATTATTACAACTGACATAATACCGTCTCTTTCAGACAATGCCTTGAGATCTCCAATAGCTTCTGTACATGGAACCTTTAGATTCATATCTATTCGAAAATATTGTCTAGTGGGTCACTAAAGAGAGAATACTTACATAACCATTTTTGATTATCTTCTCAACAAAATTGCATAATTTCAGGGACATTCTCAGTGACCTGAGTTAAAACATGAGGAGGCAGTAGAGACAGAGCAATAATTATTAAAGCTACTTAACTCACATTAAGTGTTTTTATATCATTGTGACATTCTTCCTCCCAGTTATGTCTGTGAATATCCCATGATCAATAACACCAGCTCTATACTTTTAAGACATCATAGCACACAAACAGGATGATACCTTTCTATTTAACCACTTCACTAAAGGATCACAAACTGCCTCAATGAAATGTGACTATGTTAAGAAAAAAATAGTAAATACCAGGCCTTCCTCCATTTTAATGGGTGGAGTTGGTGTTACAAGGTCAGTGTTACTTACTAGTGATGTTTCAAGTCCATTAGAAGTGGCGTGAATAGCACTCTTAGCCATAGTCCTGCAAGAGAATCAAGTATAGAAGTGTTACTCTGTGCTGTTTACCACAGTAGCAGTTAACATGGCCATGGCGAAACTGTACTTTTGTGTTAAAACTAGAGTAGGCGAACCCGTACTAACTCAATTTATCTTTGTCTGTCGCATGAGATAACTTCTCTTCACAAAACTGATGGGTATATTCTGTTAATAACTTGAATTAATAACTAGCACAACAATAACCTTCAGCACTTCCTGTGTATTAATCTTCACTTCCTCTAGAGGTTTATTGTGAGCCCTCAGCCCTGTACCGTTAAGAGATGATTTTGTCTATTCTATTGACGATCTAGTGAGAGAATAATAAAATGAACTTGACTTCCTTTATTGTTGTAATGTTATTCTTATTAAAAATAAAGCAAAGTTCAAAGTAAATACAGATTTAACGAGTCCTTTAACTTAAGCTTTTTAGAAATATCATTGCTTTATATTGACACATGCACTTTCTATTAAATTATTTCATTTACTTTATCAGTGATATTCGTGACAAACAAAATATCGTAACCCAAATAGTCAGGAACCCCTTTAACTAAGACACAAATTGTAAAGACATACAACATATTAAAGAATGATAGTTAAATACATTGCTAACCTGTAATGTCAGAGGAGGCCATTTTTATCCACAACAATTTTTAACTGACTACCACTCTACAAAAATGAACTGATCTGTAAATATTGCTGAAGAGAGAGGTCATAGGATAATAAGCAATTAAATTGGAGTATGTGTCAGCAAGCTTTCATCATCAAGAAAGATTGCAACAACAAGGAATAATATCGCCTCCAAGTGTGTGATCCAGACTAATGAGACGATCAGTGACAGTTAGTATTAAAAAAGGTGTGGCCCTAATTAACAATGAATATATATATATATATATTGCTAATTTCCTACAGCATCAGCATTATAGGTAATATTTCGCACAATATCTTATGCCTAGTGCAAGGAATTTCACTGGTTAACTCTTACCTTCGTCTTTATTGCTTTCTCTCATACACTTAAAGATCAAATCGAAGATATTGAAATTCTAAAGTGTGTTCTCTTTATTAATGCATCTCTATCCTTTCTTCCCAATAGTGTGTAGTCAACAAATGAAGTGCAGGTAGGGAAATATATCTGCTATAATGTCTATATGCTGGAGGTGTAACACAAAGTGGCTAATAAAAGATTCTTCATGTTCTAAGTTCAACTACTTTTGTGTTAAGTGCCTTCCTTTTCATATGTCCCACTGTCATACCACAGTCATTTTCTGTTTATTCCCCCTCCATCTCCTCATCTAGACATAAATATGTCATGTCTAGATGATACCTTGAGTTGTGATATTGAAGATGCCTCATCTACAAATCAACCATATGAACAGTCTTGTACTGACTCATACAATATCCCTAAATCACTCAATATACCCTTCATGGCTCATGAATTTCTCCCTGAGTTTCTTGCCACTGTAGATCTATCCAGTTCTATTCCCTGTCCTTATTTTCCTCCCTCATTTTGTGATCATCCCAATCTAGTTACCAGTGTACATGTCATCGTTCTTAACTTTAGAGTTGCTCTGAGTGATCTTGAAAGCGACTGTTTTCTTTGTCTATTCAGCTTGTCATGCAGTATGCATGGACATTGTGAACCCTTGTTTGGCTTGTATATATAGCCAATGTAATGAACTCCTCTGTAGCTATTTGCGCCTTTTGGTCCATTGATTGTCAATTAATGTGACAATATACCAGATGAGATCCTATGTCAACTGGCCCAACTCAAGTCTATACTCTGTCCGAGTTGAGAAAAGCCACCCAGACGTGTGAATAACTTTGCCGTTTTACGTGCTATCCACATGGGACTTGCACCAATCGATTCAGCTTGCAAACGCGCATTTTATATATAAAATTTGGCTCTCTAGCCCTACGAGAAAGTACCAAACTATAAAACTCCATACATTTTGAATGGCATACCTTTCGCATACTTGAAATTGCACACCTTCAAGCAGATAACAAAAATCGATTTTCACCTCGAAAAGTCAGCCGACTATCACGTGGCAAGTCAAAATTACAATTTTAATTATACGAATAAATAAATCCCTTTGTATCAATTATTACTATTAAAATAATAACCAGGTATCGTCTTTTGCGATTTTGGGCAGCTATAAAGCCACCATGGTTTTGAAAAAACCTTTTGACAAAAAAGGAAAATGAAAATGTCTAAAATTATTCGTCATCAGAACTGTGAGATTGATACTGGAACGTGAAAGTCCTGTGGCATCACAGTTCGTTTCAGAGATCCTTCAGTCTGTTTGCGCCTGCCAAGTTCCTCGAAATATTCATAGACATTCACAGCAACCTCCTTTGTTTGTGATCGCAATCTTTTTCCACTTGGCATGTTTACAAGCACGTGAAAAACGTGGTGTGTTCGCATGACATCCCACGTGAACAAATAATGAATACACTTAACACGTACTTCAGCGCTAACAGGCGAGGAAATACCTCACCTTACATTCCATGCATAAAACACCTTTTTTTTTAATAAGGGGCTTTCTCAACTCGGACAGAGTATAGAATATCTAATAAAAATAGACTAGATGTCAATAGAAGTGCAGCACAACTTCATAAAGATAATCTGAGATATACTTCAGAGACAAATGTATTTGTTCAGTGAAAGACGGGTTTCTAATTGGTTGTCTCTTCTCCCACATCAGGTGACTTGGATTTTACTAAGATGATGTCAGTCAAATGTATTATTATAATAGACGAAATGATAGCTGGTTGCTAGGAGCTGCAGTCTTCACTTCAAAGATTATTAGAAAATAATCCCTTAGTATCAAAAACAAAAATGAAACAAAGCAATCATAATGAAGACATCACTCACTACTTTCTAAAAACTCACAAACAGATTTCTCTTGACCAGCTTTGTTATTTCTGAGTGCCAAAAAATGATTGCTTCTGAAAATATTTGAAAAGGAACTGCAACTTCTAGCCTAGGTATCCACACTTTGTTCTCCATTTCGAGGGCAACATTATGATGAAATTTTGTAATGTCATGCTTTAGGAGCATTCTGATTGGTGAGCCAAAAGATGGTTTCAATTTAGTTACCAGACACCCTTTCTTGCATTAAGTGGTTGGGCGTCTGGGGACGAAACAATATATGGTCAATACGTAGGGCTGTCCGAGAAAATATGCATGCCACATTACATTAAGATGATTTTAAAACAACTCCATAATTTAGTATTAGGCTTATATTTGAGCATTTATACTTGCCTTTAGCGAGTATATTTCCAATTATTGAGATAACTAACTATGTTATAAATCATTTCTATAGTAGGAAACTGGGAAGTAGAACTGAGCAGTCAAATTGTTCCATCTTGTTTTTCCAGGCTAGCACAAAATAGTGTTGCTTTCACAATGGTTGTAGAACAGGAGAAGAGCTTGCTTGGGAACAAGCTACATAGCATCCTAATGCTTCAAATTGTTCATTTCATAATTTGTATATTAGTATAATTGAAAACCTGCAACTATATACAATTCATGAGTAGTTATAAATAAGTAATAATGAAGTTATTTTTTTTAAATTCACTCCTTTTGCGCATGAGAGGCCATAATTATTGAAATTTGATTCGCCCACATGTTATTAATAGGGCGGAACTATTTTTACTTGCCTGAGTCACCTTAGTTCTTGCTCGCGAGTAATATGGCAAGAAGACATAGGGGAACGGCCGTAAAATCCGACTGGAAAACGGAGCCTATGCCCGAAAGTTGCACCACTATTGACATTAATCATGAATTTTCGAAAGTTGATATGGCCAATATTCGTGCTGGATTCATTCCACAGGTAATGGAAAAAAAAGTGTGGTTTATATATTTGATGAAAGTGAAAGCAAACTCTACATGCACAGAAGCTGGACAGGTTTCTGTATGTATATTGTCAATTTTGAAGAAAGAGGAGACAAGTTCGTAGCTACAACTGCTATTGTGAATCGCGATTCATCTCAATACACTTGTACTGACAATGATGAAGATAAACGACTAGCAGTAGGCATTATCTGTTCTGTTCTGTTGGGAAGATCATTCTCTATGGGTAATCCTCTGGAAGCTTGGTCTTTGCTTGGCAATCATTCATTACAATGATTGATTATTTACATAAATATACTATTTGTCCTGAGCTGAAATTAATTATTGCCCCATTCTTGAATATTTTTATAATACCTGTATATTATATTTTGTCAAGATTTTATTCTTAGATACAAGGGTGTGGCCTTTTCTGTAGGAAATGACGCAATTTATATGGAATTACTTCCTGCCTTAGCTTCGACTGTAAAACCGAGTCAATATATACATACTACAACAATCAACCATTGTTTCGATAGATTAGGTGACAAAAATTCGTACAGGTTTTATTCCTCAGTTAATGGAAGAAGAGTGATCATATATATTGAAGTAAATGAAAGCAAACTTGTGTAAATATACACTAGCTGACATGTAATTGTATTATATATATTATTAATTTTGAGGAGAGAGATTTGTAAGTCACCACTGCTATGATCGTGATCCTTCACAGTTTGAATTACTGAAGACAAATAATGTGCGGTTTGTGTCATTCGTGCAGTTCTCTTAGGAACTAGGATCATTTTTCTACAGGGGAACAGGAACAGTGGCTTTACTTGGAAGGCATTCATTCTAATAACATGTTTAATATAACTACAGCATTGTATGAGTGTACATAATTTTAACTAATTCATTTTTATTTTGCTTTTTTAAATCCCTTGTTAGATGTATTTATTAAATTTAATAAATTGATTTTCAGACATACATATATATGCTTTGAAGAGACCATGTTGCAATATTCAGCCTCAAGGTCAAAAGGTTTTATATAAAATAATTAAACAAAAGTGATCAGAAGAACTGTTCCTTTCACTGTAAAAATATAGTAGATGTTGGACAATGTGTCAGATATTTATACAAAGCTTTATACCTGCTTGTAAAAAGACATTTTGCACCACGTGGTGGCTGCATATTATGTTTATATAAATGTTTGATACACCACCTGCTTAAAAAACAAAAAGGAAAAGATCTACAACGTAATCTTTTGAAAAGATCTACAACGTAATCTTTTGTGTAGGTATTATAATATAATTTATAAACAATGACAAGCGTTCATTATTATTTGATTATTGTATGGTGTACTTAATTGACAGCTATCAAATGACGTTTCCTGTGACACGTAGTGAAGTTATTTATAACTGTGCTAAAAATAGTAACCTAATGACTAGACTTATGAAACCTCTATTTTGATTGGTTAACCAGACCATGACCAGATGACGTCATCCAATAACAGGGCTTGACATTTTAGAGGAAGGAGCCAGACCAGCTTGATTTCAGAGGAATCGAATAGTTAGTCAGACTGAGCTACTGTGGTGACAATATTTAAAGGGAGAGAAGCTACACTGTATTTAAGGTCAGTTGGGGATTTGTTGAGTCTTTGACCGCTACTGCAACAGAACTGAAATTCTTATATATAGGATGATATTTTTGAAATTTGAACCCAGATATTTTGAACTGTTAAAGCACAACCATTCTCTGTATATTTTCAAGTGTCGTGTTGGTATTATACGCTCTATATAGTAATTATAATTGGTTTATAAGCCAAAACATTCACTGGATTTGAACGTAGTTGTATTATAATAGTATGTACATGTTATTACGATAAAGGTGATAAATTGTGCTTCATATGTATAAATGTGGATAGAATACTGAAGTTACTCTCCCAATTATTCAACGTTATGTCATAGATATTAGACTACACCCCACATGATGATCTAATCATGCCTTCAATGTTATAAATGAAGCCTAGCCTATATCATAAGCTATTTGGCATTAAATGATATATCCTATCCAATTCAATGGACTAGTCTTATCATAGATATTTACTCTAATATCTATGATCTTATGTAGCACAAGATGGAAAGATTGTTGATGTTGACTTCCTTTGTGGTTTGTTTGTATGGAATACTCTACTGAGTATAGTCTGATACTGTTCACTAACAACTTTTCAACTGGATCTTCTAGACACAAAGTGTTGGTCTATTATGGCTTTGTTATATGATGAATAAGAATACTTAGTATAAAGTTTTCTCTTGATGCTTGACTCAATGTGTTATTAATACTAAATTGTCAGTATAATTTTGTCAACAATAGTGTTCGTTTTTATGTAAGAGGTGGCTTTTGACTGTCACGACAGTAATACTCACTGTTTTTATGTTTTACACAATAAAACTGTTGCTATACACTCTTCACTTGTTTTGGGTGGGCGTGTTTGTCTGGCATTTCAACTGGATGTGTGTTTTGCTTTCAGGAACAAAGTGGTATACTATATAGTTTATACAATCACTATAGTCATAACACCAGTAGTGACTGCACAGCTTGTGTTTATGGTTTAGATCAAGTGTGGTATCTTTTACTGTTGGTAAAATTGTATATAATAAGCGAATTGTCTAGCTTTTTAGTTGCCATAGTGAATATAATTAATTATCTACAAAGGATTGGTTGGATAGTATGACCTCCTCCGTTGTCTCTCTGCCAAATTCAATAACTAATGCGTTTAGTTCTTGTGTAGGGTGTGGCTTTCTTGTTTTCATTCTTAAATGTGTTACATTTCATTTTGAATCCACATAAATCAAGAATAGGGTTATTGTAACAATATTTCCAAGATAGGTAGCTGATATTCCTTAAAACTAATGATGTGTGCATATAGGGAGATTACTTTTTGTATATAGTATTGACACGTCGACTATGCCAATGTGTCATAGTTTGTGTGTAGCGTTATGTCAAATTCCATTGTCATGATGAGGCAGCATAATAATATAGTTGGCTTCTGTGTATATAATATAGCATACTCACCTTATGAGTTAAGAGTTAGTCTTTGTTGTTATATGTTTTTCAGCTTTTAATAGCAGATTTGTTCAAAATTGTAGAATTTGTACTGAGTTGTATTCTTTTCTATTTCTTATTGTCATGTAACTTTTAGATATTCTGCACATTATTTAAGAGTCCTTCCTTAGTTTTCAATTTAAAT
The DNA here is from genome assembly GCF_016097555.1 of Gigantopelta aegis. Taxonomy (NCBI): domain Eukaryota; kingdom Metazoa; phylum Mollusca; class Gastropoda; order Neomphalida; family Peltospiridae; genus Gigantopelta; species Gigantopelta aegis. The sequence continues at coordinate 10,503 of NW_024533869.1, read as the reverse complement.
ATATTATTATGTGACAGGTATGTTAGTTTTAGTACAGGTTTGATTGTGTTTACTTGTATGATAATACAGGTAGGATTGTTTATGGATCGACATTTGTTTGTATTGTAGTGAGGGGTATCTAGGAGGTGTAATTAGACAGTATATACAACTACTTACTATACAAGTATCTAATAATGCATAGTACTGACCACTGAAATGTTTATTTTATTACATTGTATCATGTCCTTTTAACTATCAAATAGTATAGTATCACCATATATGGTTAATGTAAAGAGTTGGGTCAGTATGTTAATTGCTATAGTACTTTCTGTTGTGAGGGATATATCAAAAAAAAGGAAGTGGTTCCTATTGCCAAGAGTGTATGGGAATATTGACATAGTACATTTTCAATGTTCAATGTAGCTATTTATGTAGCTTTTTTAAATGAATAGTTGTGTTAGTGATGTCTTAGATTTAGTCTTCAGCATACATATATATGTAGAGCTTTTTGTGGCCTTAGTGAATGCTAAGTTTGTTTTGTTAGTGGTCTATTGTACACGTATATGTGGAGGATGTACTTGTTAGTGATGTGGTATATCAATAGAGAGATATTCCTTGAACTGTTTTTGACACTGGTGTGTATTGACTTGTACAGTGATGTCAGTGGTTTATGACATTTTATAATAATTAGAGCTTATAAAGTTTTATTACAAATTAAACTATAAGACTTGTTTGGCACATATTATGATAGTTAGTGTATAGTATCTTGATGGATTTTGTTGAAGTGTGAGAATCAGAAAATCTTAATGACATTGTTAAAATGTATCTTAAGAGCACTTTATATTTGCTTGTGCTATGTGATAAAGAGTAAAGTGTGAGACAATTTTGACACCTATGGTAGTATAATTTAACACTGTCATTGACCTTTTTACAAATTAAGGAGATTGTGTGACTTGTTGACAGGGTGTCGACTTTTACACTTAGTGCATTCATAGAATTGAAAAGAGTTCCCATTGACTGATCATTGCTATACTTATTAATACTTTGACATATAACTTTATGTTTTGGCCCTTCTATTTATTTTGTGTACTAACTTTAATTTTTAATTACTATTACAAAGTTGGCTTAACTGATTTACTCTTCTATTTTCTTTGACTTGAGAAAGTATCTTTGAGCAGCTACTTCAAACTGTCTAGTCTGAACAATACCATCAAAATAATCTACAGACAAGTTTAGTTTTGTTAAATTGTTGTCTCAGAGTTTCCCACAAATTTTATTAAGTGTTCAATATTGAGCAACCAAAGAATATGCACCTGCTCATGCCCTCAAAATACATCTATTTTAGTCATCCATATATAACCTAATACAGCTGTTGAAATAAATCTTTAGGGTCTGAACAACATGAGTTGTATACTACTCAATTGTCAATGCATGTAACTGTGATACTCTACTTTTTGCTTTCCTCCAAGCTCTTTGCTTTAAACATGCTTTCAAGACACCTTACTTTTATTTGATTATTTATATGTTTGTGTACACATTTGTTAACTAACTAAGATCATTGTTTCCATGTTCAATTGTTTGTGTGTTGCCCTCAATTTAAGGCATAAATGTAATCAATGTGGGTGTGGCTTCTCTAATTCTTAAAGTATGTTATGCAACATGCTCTGTGGGGAACCCTGTGTTGACTTTGTACTGTATATGTTATTAGTTGCATTAAATGGTTCATTGTTTATATAAAAGTGTGTTATGTACATGTATATATTGTTATTGACTACCAAATAAGAGACGATTACAATGAATTGTATGTCTTCTAACTTCCTGTGTTGTTGGGATATAGTTCTGATTAATTGTTGCTAGGTGTTATGAGAAATGTGTCTTTCATTCCATGATGTTTAGGTTGTACACTGTAGAGGTCTACATACCACTTGAAAGATGTGTCTGTTATGTAATGATAATTTTTATTATTATTATTAAGGACTATGCTCCCACTGTCTATTAACTTGTTTGCCCATTTGTAACTTATAATAATTGTTGATCTTACCAGATGTTATCATGTATTGTTTCACATCAATACATCATTAGAGGGAGGAGACTATAGTGTATTTTGTATGATAATATAGACTTGTATGCTATTGACTACTCACTCACTCACTCACTCACTCTCTCTCACTCTCACTCTCTCTCTCTCTCTCTCTCTCTCTCTCTCTCTCTCTCTCTCTCTCTCTCTCCTCTCTCTCTCTCTCTCTCTCTCTCTCTCTCTCTTCTCTCTCTCTCTCTCTCTTCTCTCTCTTCTTTCTCTCTCCTCTCTCTCTCTCTCTCTCTCTCTCTCTCTCTCTCTCTCTCCTATAGAAAATGGGAAAGAAATTAGCTAAATTGTTTGGCAAGAAAGACATGAGAATTCTCATGTTAGGTCTTGATGCTGCTGGTAAAACAAGTATCCTTTTTTATTTGTATATTTATTAACATAATTGTGTGCTTAATTAAACTTTAATACCGAATGGTGGGTTGTTTATTTAATATTGTATGATTATGTCTGACAATGAAGTAGGCAGTGTTGAGTTGTAGAGAGAAAAGCAATGTGTTAACTTTTTCTATTATAAGAATGTAATTAACTGTTTGTCTTACTGTCAATACTTTAGTAGTACTAGTTGTTTATACTTCAGTATAATAAGGTATGATATCAATACAGCAGACTGCTACAATAGCTTATTAGATGAGCAACTAACCATATGATTAACATTCACTAGCTATAAAGGATCTTTTTAGTACTTTGAGTATTCTATTATGCTGTTATGACTCAATATGTCATAACATCATAAAAAATAGGTACTCTGTTGATATGTTTTATAATCTGATTTAGTGAGTGTTGAGTTATTTGATAGTAGTTCCCAAGCTATGAATATTGTTATTATACTTAGATACTCTTAAAAGAGGAGTGTCCCTACATGACATGTTATGATAAAAATGTGAGACTTCCACTACATTCATAGTTTGTTAGTCAACACTGTTTGCTGTGTCTTCCTTAACTTGTATCTTTTAGCTATTCTGTATAAACTCAAATTAGGTCAAAGTGTGACCACAATACCAACAGTAGGGTTTAATGTGGAAACTGTCACCTACAAAAATGTCAAATTTAACGTCTGGTAAGTTAGAAGATCACATTATCTTATTATAGTCTTCTGTATCTATACATCATGTAATGTACAAATGTTTTTGCATTATTAGGTAGTATGGATTATGAAGTAACCAATGTCTAAATATTTTTAGCTTATTTAGTAAAGTATGGTCTGTTATTAAAGCTGTTGGCATTACTGAGTATTAATGCATACTACAATTTCTTTAGACCATGCTATTTTGTTTATATTCTTTAGGATGTAGGAGGTCAAGACAAGATCCGTCCTTTATGGCGTCATTATTACACTGGTACACAAGGTCTTATTTTTGTAGTAGATTGTGCTGATAGAGATCGTATTGATGAAGCCAGACAAGAACTTCATCGTATTATTAATGATCGAGAAATGAAGGATGCTATTATTTTTGATATTTGCCAACAAAACAAGATTTACCAGATGGTAAGTAAAATGTATTATTTATGTGATTATGTTAACTCGATTCATTTTAATGGACATTAATTGAAAAATTGGGTCATATAAATATACACTTTAATAATTAATGCAAATTATTTGCTGTGAACAAAGGTCTGTGTGAATTTTAACCACGTCTGTATAAAAATACTGATCCTATAAATACTGGTTTTAATCACTTGTAAGGTAAATAATTTGATATACAAGGTAATTAACAAAGGTAATGATAGAGACTACCTCATGTAGTAGGTATTTCATCAGTTTGAGTTATAGCATGTATCGATGGAATTAATGTTAACATTTTGTTAATGTATTGTGTGACTGTTCCCTTTTGTTGCTACTTGCTATAAAATATCTCTGGGTTGAGAAGCTGTTGATACTAAATATAGTATGGATTCTGTAATATAGTTTATAATAATTGAATAGCTCATCCTACAATTGTTTCAAACGATATCTATGACACGTGGGTAGGGTTAATAAAATTCATTAATAGCTATGTGTATTGGCAATTAAAGAATGTGTTAAATTTCATTTGTCACTCATGAAGTATCACATATAAAGATATGCATAGCGCGTAGTCCGAAACAATTGAGACTGCCAACAGGCAGTAAAAAATAGTCTAATGTTTGCTGTAGTTATTCTAAGATTCAGACACTCTAAATTTCACTGAAGAGCTTTTTTCAGTAATTAACAGCCATTATACTAAAGAACACATATAACAAAACACTATTTAGTCATACATTTAAGCTTCAAAACTTGCCTGTAAAATTGACCAATTTTGCTTTTTTTTTAATGTGTAGATACTATTTGTATAGAACAAGTTTGAGCAATGCCATCTAATAACAATGATTTGTGTAGTGGTCTTTTAATTATTACAGTTTCTTTTCTTCTATTTAGCAATGGCGCCGGTTGAGTTACAAGAAAAGATGGGTTTGACGAAGCTACGAGATCGTGTTTGGTATGTCCAACCTTCATGTGCTACAAGTGGCGACGGTCTTTATGAAGGACTGACATGGCTCACCATCTAATCCAAAGGCAAATAATAGTAACACACAGTGTGTGTTTAAGAGTAATACCTAGATGACTTTTCTGTTATATTGTCTTATCTGTCAGTTTGAGTGTCCTATTATGCACACCTCGTTATTATATTATTATATTGTTATTGTTATTGTTACATTTCTTTCTTTTGTGTGTGTATGAACCAAATAAGTAGAATAAAACACAGCAAATTATAAGGTTTAATAATTATTATTTTATGTACTGAGAAAAAAATGTTCTAATTATAGTTAATTATTTATAACAATTAAGTTATGATACACCTCACATTGTTCATTTTTGTTTCTAATTAATTATTATAAATGATTAATAGATAATTTTATGATTAGTTGTTATTTGTCAAAATGCAGCAGAATTAATAATAACTGATCATAGTATGGTAATATGAGATAAAGTAACAAGGATACAATCTACAAAAGGTAGATAAACTATGAGTAAGTAAAATTTCTTGGTCCTACTATTGAAAATCAAACTGACAATAAAGATCCATTCCTGTCATAAGAGTCAGTAATTGTTGTCTAGCTACATGTAGCTTAAAAATTTTCTCTGTCAAGTTTTGCAGTTGTAGACACTTTTGTTGCCGAATTAGAGCAGTTCAAAAATGCATTGTCAGTTAACAGACAGAGTCTCGCGTAGCCAGCCCCTCCTTCTACCGGGAAGATGAGGGAGGGGCTGGCTACGCGAGGACTACACCAAGTACCGTAACGTTCACCCGAGCGGCGACGGTTAATCAGTCAGTCACACTGACCCACTCAGACTTTCAGACAATTTGATAAAGTTACACCTTTAGTCTGACTCTTCTCAATCAGTTTCTAGAGAACAATTTCAGATTAATCTTCTCATTGTAGCATTGTTTACTTTAATTTACAAAAAGGTATGCATTCATAAACTATAGATATATAACATGGTATATATATAATTATATATATATATTATCTTTCAATTAGTTAGTGAATAACAATAACTTCTACCCACCAGTTCATGCTTCGAGTAATCATGTTATTACTTTTTTACTTTCCATAGACATAGAAAATTTGATCTCCAGCATACTCTTGTTTTTGAGCATGAATGTACAAGAGAGAGTCTTGAAATACCAGATGGAAGAATCCAATCTATTCAGAACAAAAGTCCATAATAACAAAACAATCAAGCTTCATTAATTTAAATGAGTTGTTCCTACCTTTATTTTTATGTGTATCATTCTTTATTTCATCAGATAAGCTTTTATTACATACTGCTTCAAATCAATAGGTGGTTGATATATGTTTCTTTCATATTTTTCAATTTTAATGAGGTAGCAAATTCAAGTGCACGTTATAAGATAAGGTAACATTCAGAGTATATATAATTGTACAATGGACATGTTCCAAACAATTGTGAATATGGCTACTGATCTCTCTCTTATCTATTCCTTGAATTTCTTTCCTTAGTTCAAGGCTTTGGGGCTAGCTTCTATTATAAGTACAAAGTCATCAATGCCTCTCGTTTACATTTTCATATTGTAATGAATGTGTGGTTGCAATGACCGACCAAACACCATGTCATCAAACCAATACAATTGGCACACAAAAAGTACTATTAATGTCTATATAGCACATTGGGTATGTGGAATTGCATGCATAGTGCAAATATCTTCCTCTTTCATACACAAATAACTCAAAAATATTTCTACAAACGCAACACCTCACAAGATTACAAAATAAATAAATAAATAAATATATATATATATTTAATTTAGTTATTATATATGAATGTGTGTGCATGCATGCATGAATGCTACATGAGGAGATGCCTCTCGTGTTCCTAAGATTAAGCTGTGAAAACTGATTTTAAGGAAGGTCAATGGTGACGTGGACTGCCCTGGACCATCTTTTGGGAGTTCCACAGTATACAATAATTGAAGTATTGATAATGTTAATTATTCTTACTTCCTTGCTAGAACAGGGACAGCGCTTAAACTGTGTTGTGCTAATGCTTACAGCGGCTAATTATGAAGAGACAATTATGATTTAAACAAAAAATGCGAATAAACAGCAGATTGTGACTAAGCATATGTGTGGATACTATAATGAATTTAGAAGAGCAATATCTTCATAATCTCAAGAACCTTTTCAAGCATGAAGACTCATATAAGAGGCTTGAACTCTTTTGGAATGCTGGAAATGATTTTCCTAGATACTTCTCAACACTAAGGTAAATATCTGTCTATAGACATGATGTTTAAATAGGGCAAAAGTTTCATTTAGAGATTGTTACTAATTTAATAGTTTCAAGCATGTCTCCTCAAAGCTTTAACTGAATCAAGAAGGAGGGGTATTTTCCTGCAAATCATTTCGGATAATACTAAGACTTTTGTCAGCCAAGATACTTTTCTAATGTACAAAATGGAATGGTATAGTTTAATTAGAGAAGGTCACTTGGTGGGAAGTTTTTTTGAGAGATTGGTTAAGCCAATAAATGATGTCTAAAATAAACCGACTGGTCAGACGAAAATGATCTATTATGACATTATTTGATGTTACCACCAAGTTGAAATGATTATTATTTTATGTTCCTTTAGTGGTGATTGACTTCTCAGCCTGTCCAAATTTCCAAATTCAGAAGAATCTTACTGATTATAAATTTCAAGTCAGTCCCTATATCAGCTGCTGTGTTGACAAGGAAGCAGCTGAGACATCTCAAAAACACCATGGACCACTTTTGGGAAAGGTTAGAGGAAGGAGTATCTGTTGGTAATTGAGAGGGTGTCACCACCATGCAAAGGGTACTCACTACTTGTGATCCAATATTTATAGAAGTATTGTTTTGTACTGTGATGAACTGAAGACATTCTGGTCATTACCTAAGGTTGAAGACCTAATTAGTGTTAATGAAGATCAAGTATGAGGAGTGACTATTTGAGTTGTTTCAAGGGAAGAAAATCAACCATCCTATGGTGACCAATACAACATCTCTATTACCTTTCCGTTCATTACATAGACAAGATCTGATACACCTATAAATCAATCAGCAAAGGGGAATGTTTTTTGAATCTATGTTCACTGATTATTAGAGCATTATTAATTTATCACATGAATGTATTTTGAACATATATTCGTTGTGATTGTCTCTATAATCTCATGTTTGTTCCTTGACAGTAATATAATCTGAACTGACCATGAGTTATTACAGAGTTTACATTGTTTCTGGTACTTCAAGTAACTGTATACTTAAAATTTTTACTGACAAATTATTTGCAACAAGTTACTGACGTAGCTTCGTAATAAATCAATCAACAACTTAAAAAAACCTCTAAAATAGAGTCTGTATATAATGTTAATTCCTATTAGCTTATATTGTGACTATCTTTAGTGACCCTTACCTATGACAGTAACCAAAATAAGAGAACAATCAAAACAAAGTTCTGTTATTATATTGCAGGAAAGGGTGTTAATGCATAATAGCTTGTAAATTGACAATTTTCTTTTCTTATACTCAATAACTTGTTAGCTTTAACAAAAACCTAGACATAGGAGTACATGACTGAAATAAAAAATGTATATTTAAAAACAGTAAGAACAGCACGTTGAAGTCACAAAAACTAAATTTAACTAAACTACTTCTGTTAAGAAAATTGAGTTGACAAACTTATCTAAGGCCTATATAGAAATAACATTACAAAATAAGTAGTCAATAATAAAGCTATACTTTATTCATCTCCAATCTTAGCAAATTCTATTTCCTGACTCATCTATTACTGATTATCAGGGAAAGATTGTTTAGTATCTTTACCAGGAACGCTTAGTCTGCTCCATGTCATCTTCTTCATTTTTTCATAACAAAGCAAAAAAAGTAATAATTCCAATGATGCCTGTATCAAGTAAGTAACACATGTTGTATATAGTTGATAAAAACTAACCCAACACAATACACAATAATTACTGATGTCACACAAACAGTAACTATCACTAACAAATTGTCATTCTATAGAGAAAGAAAAACAGTTTGTACAATAATGTTAAGCTTCAATATATACTTTGCCTATGCTTGTAATATTTGGTTTTGTTACTGATGATGAAGCTAAAGTAACAACATTAAATAACTGTATTGTTATATATACAACCTTCGTTGAATAGCAGTAGAACTCCATTCGTTGCCTGGAGTATCTGCTTCTGATGATGAAGTTAATTACAAACATTAAATAACTGCATTTGTATATGTAACAACTTACTTGAATAGCAGTAGAAACTCCATTTGTGATCTGGAGTATTCATCTTGTTAATGATGATGAAGCTAAGTAATAAACATAAATAACTGTATTATTATATATTACAACCTTTACATTTAATAACAGTAGAACACCATTCATTGTTTCTTCACAACAAGACAGTGCTTTCCACCCAAACAAAGGTTGATAAGTATTTATGGCCAATTATTGCATGGTTCCATACCAGAATTGGAGAATATGAACCAGGTAAACCATAGAGCTATACAAAATGAGATAGAACATGCATCAAACAGACGTTTAAATCATTAATTTACTACCTTTACAATCTGTTTCTAGTATGATCCAATAGTTGAGTTGAATAATTTTCAGGACAATTTATAGCATTCAATCGGACCCTTGTTTTGTTCTAATATTCCCAGCAGGAAAGCAGAACCCAAGGGTTGTATTCATTATTTATAATGGTCAGATTCTTTAGTGACAACTTTTTTTTTAACATATCCAGACCAGAATTCTCCAGCGAGAACATGCAACTGTAAAAAAAAGGTTATTTGAAGTACTTAAATAAACTGTAATTTAGTATATATTTACCACAAAGGAAGTAGTTTGCGTTTAATTGTTGTCCCTCCGGACAAAACATGTCTACGCTCATCAATAGTCCAAGTTTCAGGAAACTACTTGATAGAAAACGTCATTGTGCTTGAAATGTCAATATTGACAGATTCCACCTAAAAAATATCTTTAACTTTCTGCGGTCGTACTATTTCAAGATCATAGATAGCCAAGGCAGCACATTGTTGTTATTTCCTCAATTATTGATCTTTCTTATCACTTATAGTGACCATTAGGCACTGTAAAAGATTAAAACTTAAATAGATGATGTGTGGGGAAGTGCAGGATCTAGTTGAACATTAAAGTCTTCAATGTTTGCAGTGTTGAGGTTTAATGCTATATGAATGTCCAAGAAGACGTTCGTTTGAGGTGACCTGAGCCTGACTCAATACCAGTATGAAATGCTGCCATTCAAAATTCTTCACTCAAAAATTTTCTTCTATTGAGAATTGTATAGGATAAGCATTTCTTGCAAAACTTACTGGAACAATGCTAACTTAACAGGCTCTAATTCAGTCTTTCCATGTTCATTCTTTGCTTCACATTTAGACCATCCTACACATCTGAAAAAGGAGGTTTTTCAAAATAAAAGTACACGAACATTTTCACCAGAAACCCTTCATCCTCCATTTAACATTCTGAATATCTTTTGAAGTACCACATTCCAGGATGGGTCTGGCGTTGTCATAGAGCACACGAAGCTCAAACACCACTTTCATCACCAAAATATGTGGATGCACGTCTTTTGGTTTAATGTGAGTTGTGGTATTTGGAATATTTTAACACCAGCACGATTGGATCTAAGGGTTCCAATTTTGGCCATTCACTCTTCAACCAACATAAACTGCTTCATCAATTTTCTGAAAGTTGTTTTATTGTTAATTCTCGACAGTTTTAACCATTGGATAACGAATTGAAGAAAAAATCATTTTTAACCAATCTGTACTGTATTGACAATGAGGAAGAACTGCAGCATGTAAGAGTCACATTACTTCCCAGCTTGACAATACTAGATGGAAGGTTGGATGGTAATATAGGAATAGAAGGACAACAGTATTTCTAAGTCAA
>NW_024533868.1:0-30490 GCF_016097555.1 Gigantopelta aegis | reverse complement strand
AATTTAGGAACTCAAATAGATTGGGAAAAATGTACTAGGAGGATGGGCCATTGAAAGCAATACATGTTACAATGTTGGGAACCGAGCCAAAATAAGGTACTTACTAGCATTCTTTTGAATTTGAACAAAACAGTACCTGTTGCTAATGGAAACTCAAAGAATACTAATGTTGTTGGATAAATTTAACAAAAATTTTCAATTACTTTTATCTGTAGATAAAACTTTCCTCGAAAAGCACTCTTCAGCGCACATATCAATAGATTTTGTCAGATGGAGGGACATTTGGAATTTATTCAAGGTGTTGGCCATCTAATTAAGGTGGTATTCCTTCGTAAATGAACTCAAAAATACCTTCGAAGAGTTTTCCGAGAATAAAACCTCAATTCCAGCTGAAATCATTTGATGATGTAAGGAGGCTTTTGAAGGACAAATGGTCAATTAATTAATATCTGTTGTTGAAGTATTGTTGAGCAATATAACAAACAATCTAAACCACACATAACAAAGTTCAAGCAGAAGTTGGATAAATTTTGCCCCAAAAAGTTAAAATTAGTTATGTTGTAAAGAAAGCTCAAGGAGAATCTTTGGCATCTAATCACCTTACCTGTGGAGCCTATGGGTTTGTTTTGGAGTGGAAGAAGATGGCACACTCCTTAAGATATTTAAGAGGACTTCTATCAAAAGCTTTTGAAGATTAGTGAAGTAACGCCAAGTTCAAGCATTAAATGAAGGCAAACCTTTCATTGTTACCTGCTATGCTCCCACCCATATGGTGGATATTTATTGTGACAGAAAGGAAAAATCTTGACTTATTGAAGGAATGAGATTGTAAGTTAACAAAGGCTTGGACCTATTTTGATAAACATAAGAGACAAGGTAAGAGTGAGTATATTAGGAAACAGTTATACAGGTGTTGTTTATTGATATTTGGAGGTTAGGACCTAGGTAGAAGAGAATACAAAGGAGGTTAAGAGGTAACGGAAACTACGAAAACCATCAGTTAAAAAGAAGGATTTACAAATTATTGGTTGGGCAACAAAGAAGAAGGTATTGGTCCATGGAGCAATAATCATGTTTATTTAATAGGTCATTATATGGATTATTGATTTAAAATTCAATATTTCTTGGTGAAAAAAACAAATGAAAGAAAAAAAAATCCCAAAGGATTTGGACAAATTTTGAAATGGAAAGGGAAGGTTATTATTAAACAAAGCTATCACTAACAAGTCTGTGTTCGATTTATCAATACATAATTATAATTAATAATTATTTAGTTAGTAAGGAAGTTACTGTCAGTGTTGTAGAGAGACAAAAAGAGTTGGAGACACTTACGGAAGTATAATGTCATTGACATTAGATTAAGAGAGAGAAACAAAAACAGTTTGAGGGATTAAGACAGAACTTGGAAAAGGTAACAAAGTATTAGTGACTTCTCATATCTGACATTGTTATGATCTAGCATTCATTCAAAGGTGTACAACCAGTAAATGAGCAAGGAGTTGAGGAAACAAAAACAAAATCAGTCAAGAAGAGTCACATATACAACCTACAGGTAATATATAATAAAACAATAATATAGTAAGACAAATATTAATACAAATGGACTGTGTCGTAGTTGACCGCCACCTATAGTTGAATTAAGTAATATGATGTTATTCTTGTTGGAAAAGGAAAACCTTGTATGGTTATAAGAGAGATGTGGTATTCTTAATGATCCTTTGTGGTGACTGTCTCACTATTCAATTGAGGACTATTTTGATGAATAACATTTAGCAAAATCCTGAAACTGTTGGTCAAGTTTTATTCATAGTGTCTAATGGTTAGTTCCTTTCAGATCCGTCAATCACAATGTCCTTTCAGATAAACTATAATGGTTTTGCATATTAAATAGATCTAAACAATTTTTGACTACTGTGGTTTTGAGGATATATAAATAAGTAGTCTGATGTATTTGATTAAATGCTTAGTCATAGTATAATTTTTCCCCCAGGTGGGACATCAAGGATCCATATGATAATATGGAAAAAACACATCATAGTACTATGTTCTCCCAGGACTGACTAATATAACAAACACTTGTTAGCGTTATTTCGTAAAAATATATCTCTTGTTCTATAATAGGTAGTTATAATTGTGTTATAATCGGTAGTTGATATTGCTTGGTTTTAATCTTATGATTTCTATATACAAACTTCATAATGGTAATAAACGATATCATCAGAAATGGTAGTATTTAGGTCTCAGAATTCATCATGATTTCTATTACTGACTTCTATTTTATCAACAAACTCTATGTGTAAGGTGACTATCAGCTACTTGTCATGTGACCCATTAATATATGATTGGATGGAGTAGGTTAAATGGCAACACTAATGACACTAGGAACAAGAATTGAAAGCAAATACAACAGGACTACCTTTTACTTGGTAGTTGGGGACGAGACTATTAAAAAACTCAGGGTTCAGTAGAATAGTTACCATAGCAACACATAATTTAGGACTGGTTGCAAGTATGGACAGCTAGGTTAACAAAATGCAAACCTTGATAGTTCAAGTTAGGGGAAAGGTCTTCCATATTAAACTCATATTCTTTAAGCATATAGAACATAAATATTACAAAGATGATTACAATTTGATCTTCATTGTCAAATTATTTTAACTGACAAAAGTACATTTTTTTTTTTTTATAGTTTTTTTTTCAAAAAGTTTCAGTATTGTGAGTTTTCTTTTGTTGTTTTGCTAATATTTGTTTGTTTTTGTTATCTTTTTTTCGGTTGTTTGTTTGCGCTGGTGGTTGTTCCCTCGCCTTTTTTCTTTATTTTTTTCTTAGGTTTAAAGTGATTCTTAGTAATATTGATAAATAGGACCAATAGTGTATGTCAAGTCAGCCTCTTTTGAGGAAGGATCTGTAGCACACACATATTTTGTAAAGAATTTGTGGGTTAATTTTATTATATATATATAATATCAATAATCAACTCAGGCGGAGCTCTTTTCTCTTGGAGTTGGTTTAGGAGCTACAATGAAATCTTTTTAAATTGAGTTAAATTCAATATGACTAAATGGGAAGATATATTGTAATACAATAAAACAAAGAACGGCCAAAGAAAGTCAATATTTCAGAAATGAGCCATTTAGTTTATAGATCAAAGGCAGTTTTCGGCCACACCCACTATAAAAAACAATTGTGTTGGTCAGTATCAAAGTTCAATAGACTGTTGGTTGTGCTACGTGAGAAAGAGACAAGTGTACTATTAGTATGGACTACAAAACCCTTCCTCTCTAAGTAAGGGGCGGCATACCAGAACTATCTGTTACTATAAGGCAATAAATTTCACAAATTAAAATGATTTAATCTATCAAGGGAAGAGGTTCAAATAAATTGATAATATTTTATTTGTTAAAATTTTTCATTCTACTTTTGTTTAATATATTAAAAATTTGTACTGGATCAATAGAGATATGTACTTACCACCACCCACCAAGCATTTTTGTGACCAACAAGAGAGCTTCCTATGCAAACATTAGATAGATACATAATTTCCTCATGTAACAAAACATATCCATCAAAGGCTGGACTCAATGCAGATCGAATGTATTAATGTTTACAATTACAGATGTATCTCAAGCCAATCCGACACTATCTGTGATTGGTCAATTTGATATTACCCCGGTAACATTGGAACCACCCATTTTTTTTTTCCGTCCCCAAGACAAGGAAACAGAACGGTTCACAGCGTGTCATTTCAGTCTCTATTCTTACCCCTCTGGACAACTATATCAAATCAGAACTTCCCCATTTCTTATCTTCGCAGACTAAAGGGCCCAAAAAGAAAATAGATGCCGTTTGCTGAGAAACGTAGTTAAACATTTACGTATAGTAGCTTAGACCATTAAAACCAATATGACAGCAACCGGAATGGGTAATGGTAAATAAATCTCAGTAACAATTCCCGCGACTGCGTAGATCGTTACTGCACCGTCTCTGTTCCCCCACCCAACCCGCCTTCACTGCCCCCAATTTTTCGTTGCCATCAGTAACCGAAGTCAGTAAAAGGTAATGGCTTCCTTTCTTCTTCAGTGTACTTGTCTCGTGTATGGTAGAGTGTGTAGTATATATACTATGTGTTTAATGTACTACTACTATATATACAATCTGTTTATCTAACAGGAGACACTGGAAGAGTGCAGTGGAGAGAGGCTGATGACTAGTTTATCGGAACCTCCCCAATAGTCCAAGGTGACTCAGTACACAACGTGAAGATGTTCATAAGTAAACTTAATAAAAGATACAACAAACAGGGAAAGAATGGAGTTTTCATCTCTGTATCATAATCCTGACCCAGGAAAGTACTGCCGGACGACGATACAACAACCATCTTCAATACATGTTTTTAGTTTCCAGTGGCTTAGTGTGCAGCCTCTGATACATACAATACCTTGAATTGGACGCCTACAGTCAGTGTTCTCCGAATCGACCTTCTCTATCAGAGCTACTAAAAAAATTCGTTCTACTAAGTAACACAATAAACGAGAGTACTACCAGCGGTGTCATTACCTTCACTTACTGGTGGTATCAAAAACTGGTCACGTGATAGTACTTCAGGGGACGTATCCCCAGACTAAAACCCATTTTTGAACAGGGTAAACCTGTGTGGTGGTTCGTTTTAGTTCGTTCTTCGACGCTATCACAGCATGATGAACCCATACCTATACTCACTTAGCTAGCTATGTTATCAAGTAAGAGCACACTTTAAAGGACTGCGTCTCTCCTACTGTAACATCACTGATAATGGAGTCGTTATATCTTTTGAAGGAATTACTAAAAAACCAAACATTGACTACGTTGGACATCGGAGGGGTACATCATCAGATCACGTTTTGCTTGACACTTACTTCTCTAAACGTCGCACTTTTTTGTCTCTCTAACAGCTGGTCACTTGGCGCCTGTAATTATTATTGTGGGCGGAGCACTATTTTTAACTCTTTGTACTTGTATATATGCAGTTCTAGTAGAGTATCTGAAGACGTCATGCAGTAAGGAACGTACTTGTATCCCATTTTCTAACAAACTAAAGAAGTCATCATGGTCTATCTTATATTCAGAAGATATGAAGACTACAATTTAACTATAATAATGAGATCAGTTCAGTTGAATAATGAAAATTGTCAACTGTTCAAGTCAACAATACATATTTCTGAAGTAGAGACGTTTGCTCACTCACATAGTAAATGGTGAGATGATATTAATAGACAACTCTATTAGTCTATACACTACATTGATATATAATAATGTAGTTATCCCTATAGAAAGGATTGGATACTTTATTGATAATAAGAGAGGAACTAAACCTTTATACAGTATAATGGACATGAGATCACTAGATGTGGAGGTGAAATATTATGTGATGTAAGTTAAAATAATTGAAGACATTAATTATTACATCTCCGCTCTCTTATTAGCTAGTGCAACAAAGTCAAGGTGTAGACTGTGTGGGTGTGGTATAACATTAGTTTATCTATAAACAAAAATTCATTGAAAAAAGATTAGTTGACATTATTTTTAAAGGACTATACTGACATATAAACAACACAAAGTGCACTGTTTATTATCATAATTATTAAAACATGATGACATGGCCTCTGCTCACTGTACAGGGATCACATGCTCTGTGTTAACTCTACTATAAAATTAGCACTCTCTTTATCATGAGTTACATACTTCTTCATGGACACAATCTAGTTTGAGCCCTATTCACTTGATTAGGTGTAAGTTTAAAGTATAAAAAGCTATAGTCAATAGTCCAATGTCAATTGTTACATCACTTATAAAGTATAATCAAATATAGTATAGTATGAGGAATCCAAGGGATGTTGATTGTTGAGAAGAAACTATAAAATTAATATTGAAATATAATGAATTAACAACACACAAAGGTTAATAAAACATCATTGTAAATAACTCAAAAAATCACATACAACTTCAACTTCTTTTCCAGTAACTGAGTACCTAGCTTTGACTTGTATTTCTGTACGTATACCACTAAAGTCCATTATAACAAACACTTTATGATCTTCTCTGGGAATGTTATCAGTATTTGAGATATCAATGACAAGTTTCCCAATTTTATGAACACAAAATTGATCATTTTTAATAGTTCCTTATCATATCAAAGTATATTATTGTTGTATTTTTGATGTATTCTATAACACATAAAATCGTAACATAATTGACTTTAAAGATGCTAATGTCACAGTAATCCACTGGAGTTTCAAAGATTGAAGAAGGTGTGGAGTGACCACCTTTTCATAGAATAAAACCATACAAGTGGACACATAACCACATAACACTGGCTAACAAGTTATTCATTGGGTATGCTTCTGTCATTACTTTCCCTCCCTATGTTCTAGCCTGGTATTTTGAGTAACAAAAGTACATATATAATCAAATATCTTTATGAGAACAAACTTAACATTCATCTCTGTCTTCATGTTACTTTGTATAGCTAAGTATCATCTTACATATTTTACCTTTAGTACTATATTAGTAGTAACTTCATTTAATATAGATTTTTCTAATTATTTACCTATAATGTAATACTGAGTGCACATTCTTTCAGTATTCCACACACTAAAACACTTTACACTTATATACTATATAATTTATTAATTACTCAATTTCTAAAAACTATAGCTATAACTATATGTGACATAATGTAATACACACATGTAGACATGTAAGGACCATCTACAACGGTTAAAAACTGACCAGACAGAAATTTACATACCAAGGGAAGGAGTCTGATACAATTAGACTCTGTCTGAGACTATGACCTAAGTCTTGTCCCCAGACTACCACACTCTAAACTGTTTTTGTTTGTTTTGTTAGTTTCGTCTTCTATTCCCCTCTCTTTCTCTTTCTCTCTCTCTCTCTCAGGCCTTCTGTGAACCAGGTATATTACAGACAATGGAGTAGTACTGGCATTTATCAAACATGTCATATTTCCTATACTTTCTGGAAGAGGTAGTCCATTCTTGATATCTATTTATACTCCATATTAATCTGGTCATCCATTAGAATTTATCATTGAACGTGAAGAGAAATATGGAGGTATTATTAAATACACTGTTTATCAAGATCTTGAAGATGATTATGCTAAAGAAGAACTCTATCCACTTGATCTGAAAAATGCTGTATCTAGAGAGTTAAATAAAGTAATCATTATATATTGTATAATGTTATATATATAATGTATGTACTTTAGCTTTTAGAACCTATAAGGGTTAAATTTAATTCATCTCCTGAATATCAAAAACTAAGAGATTTAGCCTATCCTGATGGTGAAAGTATGTCACATGACTTGTATATGATGATCATATGATTCATTTAGAGTCTGAATCTGCAAAGAAAGGGGGTGGGGCTGCAGTAGGTACTCGTCCAATTGATATATCTCGTCTTGATCTCCGAGTGGGTCATATTGTGTCTGTTGAAAAGGTATTACCTGTTAGTTCCTATCTGTCCATTTTATGTACTTGTCTGTCCATTTAGCATCCAGATGCTGATAGTCTGTATGTTGAGAAGATTGACGTGGGAGAGAAAGGTTAGTATCCATTAGTAACAATCTGTCCATTTGTTTTATACCATTGAGCCATTCATTTTCATTGACATATTTGTCCATCCATCTGTCCCATATCTCAGTCATCTGTCCATTTGTCAGTGATCTGTCCATATCTTAGTCATCTGTCCATTTTCTTTCTATAGAGTCACGTACTATAGTTAGTGGTTTAGTAAAAATATTTTAAAAATGGATGAACTAAAAGGAAGAAAACTTGTAGTACTTTGTAATCTGAAGCCAGTCAAGATGAGATGTGTGGTTTTATGACACATGTACATGTACTTGTAGATATAACATAGTCTATGTCTATTATAATGAAAATGAAAGTTGTGCTACAAGTTAAAATACAAAATTACTATTGTCTGTTATGATTGTCTAAAATTATAAAGTTAAGAGATATACAGTGATTATTAGTTTCCATGGTTACCAAGTTCATCCTGCGCAAAATGACAAAATAACAGTCAATGTATTTATTTATAAATTATGATCATGATAAAAATGAGTGTGTTATTATTATTATTATTATTATTATTATTATTATTATATAGGTATTGAGTCACAAGCAATGCTCTTAGCTGCTGATAGGTTAGTTAAAATGTCACTTTGTATTGTAATGATGATATTGTTAAACAATAATAACCCTTCATAACCTGTTGTAACCCTTTGGTAATGTATTATTCAAACTTCACTTAACTATGATGTTATAACATGATTTCCTCTATAGCAATGACAAGGTAGAGACGTTGGAACCTCCTCTAGAATCTGTACCTGGAGAACATGTGTTTGTTGAAGGATACGACCAAGAAGGTATGAGATTTTTCTATTAAATGAGTGGGTGGAGTATTGGCTCTGTCCTCTCCTTGTAACTAGAACCCGATGAACAACTGAACCCAAAGAAAAAGATATTTGAAACTATACAGGTATTGAAAGAATTATAGTAGAGTGTGACTATGTTAGGACAGATAAAGGATGACTCTCTCTCTCTCTCTAGTTTGACCTTTCTACATCTCCTAGCTGTATAGTCACTTATAAAGATATTCCATTACAAACTGCTCAAGGAGAAGTTCATGTATCCAGTCTAACAGGTGCTAAGATCAGATAAGAGGATAATCCAGTGATAATAGGGTTAATTATTAATGAATTATTTTACTAACTGTTTGGATATAAATCATAGTGTCTTTTGAGTGCAATAATAGTGTTATATTTTAATATATTATGTTTTGATGAATTAAATATTACATCATAATTTAGTGAGTTATTGTATTTTATATATAGCACATGATTTCCAACTACATACATGTTTAACTAAACAAAATTCAATTTAAATAGAAATAGTATATGATAATCTACTGAATTGTTATTATATATACAATGTAGTAGTAATTATTAAGTCAATTAGCCCCACCTCCTTTTAGACTATCGAATTGTTAAAAAGGAGGAGGGGGCTAGCTTGCTGGACTAATGATAGGTATAAAAATTAGCAGAAGCTATGAGTAAATATAGAACTAGAAAATTGTAAATGTAGTGTCAGTTATAAGTAATACATGGTTTGGTTTTAGTCATATAATATAATAATATAAAATAATATTATTCATACCTCCTATATATGTGTGTGTGAATGAACAGTTATATTATGATCTATAAAATAATAGACATATGTATAGTAAAACATTGAATGGTCTCCAACTGATAGAATGTATTCTGAAAAAAAAACTTTTTAACAAAGAAGGACTGAGAATGCCTTGAAGTAGCCTCTTGATGCTGCTACATGAAAGTCCTACAGCATCAGAGGCTCGTTTCAGAGATCCTTGAATCAGTTTACGCCTGCTGAGTTCCTCGAAATAGTCATATTATACATTCGCAACAACCTCCTTTCTTCGTGACCTCAGTCTCCGGCATCTTAAAATTAAAATGTACTTCAACGCTAATTGCATATATTAAGAAGGAAATAAATACCTCATTATATATCGCACCCCTTCTTCTCAACTCAGACAGACAGACCTCTGCGCATACCAGTCCTATAAGTGACGCGAAGCAATGGAACAACAACGTGAGATATAAGACTTGATAAAATAGTTCTTATTATTTTAAATTTATCTTTAATTTTTTTATTTCTCAGGTATTTCTCCTACTAAATATGAACTACTAAAGCTATTAGCTGATATTAAATGACAAGTGGTATGAGATTGGTTTTGTCATTTGAAGTTTCTCAGAATCTTTTAAATGGTTTAACAAGTAGTCAGTTAAGTAATATTTACAAACTTGATCAAGTCATTGAGAACTGGTTAACTACTACTGAGTCACATCTTGTTACCTGGGAAACAGTGATTGATGCTATTAAGAGTCCTGTTGTTAATAATATCAATAAAGCTACTGAAATACACAAACACTTAACTAGAGGTAATTAGAACATTGTGTTTATTAGATCTAATAAAATATAAATAATTAATAGATGACATTGGCATACCAAGTTTAAGAAAGAGAAAACAAGACGATAAGAAGGAGGAATTAGAACAAAAACATGAAAAACTTGATTTGGACATAGGTATAAATTAATGTTAATTAATAGTACACATATCATATTAATATTTATTATTTATTTTGAACTTTTATCCATTCCAGCTTCTCAAATGTTACAGAAACACTCTGATAGAATCTCTTCTCTTGCACTTCCTATGGAGATTGTTCAGATGTTATATACAGAGAGAGTGATCTCTAAGGAGACATTAGATGAAGTCAATAGATTGGGAGGTGTACTAGGAGATGGTCCATTGAGAGCACTATGTACTACAGTGTCTGGAGATCCTAGAAAATTTAAGGTTTTTACAAGTGTCTTATTAAAATCTGAACAAACAGTACCTGTTGCTAAAGATATACTCAAAGAGTACAGTAAGTACCACTATATATATATCTACAAGTTATAATAATGTTTTATTTATAGATCAAACTTTTCCCTTTCAAATCAATCTCCAACCTACTTTTCAATATGATTTTGATCAAATGAGAATGAAATTTGGTAAACTTTTTTACACTGTTGCTCCTCTTATTGCTAAGGGTATCCTTCACTGGAAGACCTTAAAACATATCTTCAGATGTGTTTCAGAGAGCTAAGACCTCGGTTTAACAATAGCTGAGTCTTTTAATGATGTCATGGAGATTGTACAAGACAAATGTACCATTATTAACATTTGCTGTTTAGAGGGTATTGTTGATCAATATGACATTACAGAAGCTAAAGTACATATTACAAACTACAACACATCAGTTGATGAATTTTGTGAGAAGATCAAAGCTGATATATGTTGTAATCAAAGCTTTACAAACTCTTCATCTTATCTGCTTACCTGTGAAAGTATTGTGTTTGTTCTTGAGTGGGAGGCTAACAAATATTCTCTTACTGACATTAGACGATTGCTGTCAAAAGCGTACAAAGGTATGGCAAAGTCAGTACAAGTTAAAGCAGTAAATGAAGGCGACTCCATCATTGTTACCTGCTATGCTCCACAAAGTCTAACTGACCTTTTGTTGATGACAGCAAAAGAAAATCTTGATTTGTTGAAGCAGATGGGTGTGATCAAGTTAACAATAGGTTACCACACTATTTATGACAAATGTCAAAGAGACAAGGTAAGAGATGAGTAGTATTAGACAACAGTTACTACATGTGTTGTTTATTGATATATAGGAGGTTAGACCTATTGTAGAAGAGAAGACAAAAGAGTTGAGAAGTCAACTTGAACTACGACAAACCATCAGTAAAAAGATGACTTTACAAATATCATTTGTTGTCCAACAAAGTGAAGGTATTTGTCCATGTAGTCAATAATCACTGTTTATTTAATAGCTGTTTATTATATGATATATCTGATTTAAAATTCAATGTTTCTGTGTAGAAAGAAAACAAATGAAAGAAAAAACAATCAAAGATTTGACATCACTTTTAAATGGAAGGAAGGTATTATTAATACAATAGCTATCACTAACATAGTCTGTGTTACTGATTTATCAATACATAATTATAATTAATAATTATTTAGTTATTAAGGAAGAGTTACTGTCAGTGTCTACAGAGAGACAAAAAGAGTTGGAGACACTACAGGAAGTGATAACTTCATTGACATTACGATTAAGAGAGAGAAACAAACAGTTTGAAGCATTAATGCAGAGCTTAAAAGGTAGTTGGTATTAGTGACTTCTCATTATATGACATTGTTACTAGATCTAGCATTCATATCAAAGACTCATAAACCAGTAACTGATCAAGGACTTGAGGAAACACAAACAAAATCCAGTCAAGAAGAGTCCACATATAAAACTACAGGTAATAATATAATATAACTACTACACAATGACAAATATTAACACACTGACTGTGTCTTGGTTGACTCCACCTATAGTTGACATAAGCAATAATGATGTTATTATAACTATTCTTGAGAGAGATGTAGCCTTCCTTAATGATACATTGTGGTGACTGTTTCACTATTTACATTGAGAGACTATTTTGATGATAACATTTTAACAAAAATCTGAAACTGTTTTGTCAAGTTTTATTCATATTGTTATATGGTATAGTTCCTTCTCAGATCCTCAAACACATTGTCCTTTCAGATAACTACAATAGTTTTGAATATAATAGATCTAAAAATTTTTGAATACTTTGATTTTGAGGATTATAAATAGATAGTGCATGGTGCATCTGATTCAAATTCTTAGTGCTAGTATTATCAGTGTGACATCAGTGATCATATGATCTTGTGGAAAAAATACATCATTGCTATAATTTGATGTCTCTCAAGAATGACTAATATAACAATCTGTTTGTGTATTTCTTAAAGATATCTACTGACTTCTTTTCTCACAAACTCCATTTGTAATGTGACCATCAGCTACTTGTCATGTGACCATTAATATATGATTGATGGAGTTAACATGTCACACTAATGACACTAGGAACAAGAATTTGAAGCAAATGTAACAGACTACCTTTTTACTTGGTAGTCTGGGGATGAGACTAAGGTGTCCAGTATGAATAGTTGCCATAGCAACATAATTTAGACATGGTGCAAGTATGACAGCTAGTTTAACAGAATGTAGACTTGTTTAGTTCAAGATGACTAAATGAAGGATTATTGTAACACAATAAAACAAGAAAGGACAAAGAAGTCAATATTTCAGAATGAAAACATCTAATGATGCTTGTTTGTAGATCCTGCACTTTTTTAGATCAAAGCAGTTTTCAGCCACGCCCACTATAAAAAACAATGTGGTTTGTCAGCTCAATAGACTAGTGAAAGAGACAACTGTACTATAGTGTGGACTACCAAACCCTTCCTCTCTAAGCAAAGGGGCTGGCCTTACCAGACTATCTGTTACTATAACTGCAATTAATTCACAAATTAAAATGATTTAATATATCAAGGAAAGAGTCAAATCAATTGATAACTCATTTTATTTGTAATTCCTTCTACTTTTGTTTATATCTATTAACATGTACTGCTCAATATAGTTACTGTACTTAACCACACCCACCAAACATTTAGACCATTCCTGTGTACAACATTAGTAGGTAGAGAGATACATAATTTCCTCATGTAACAAAACATATCAACTCAATTCTGAACTCATTGAAATAGAATGTAATAATGTTTACAATACATATTATAAAGACATTGTAGTCTTGTGTCACCTGATATTACAGTAACATTAGACCACACAAGACAAGACAATTCAAACTGTTCATTTCAGTCTCTATTCTTTACCTATTGACAACTATTATCAAATGAACTTTACACATTTTCACTTACTATTAGCAAGAAAAGTACATGTGTGCTAGACAACATGACTTACTGTAGCTAGACCTTAAAACCAACTAAGAGTAAAGATAGTAATTTAAGAAGTATCTCAGTAAATTCCACCATAGATACTATAGACTACGTAACCGGGATTGGAAACGGATCACGTGATCCCATAGAACTGAATGAACATTTGAAAACGCACTCCGTGTCCAAAAAAATCAATTAATTTTTATTACCTTACATTGTAAACTAGACACACTCTTACCTGTATTGTATTACTCTACAAAGACATTAGTGTTATTTTTATTTATCAACACATTGACAATATATTCTTCTTTATATTCTATTATTAAAATAGTTAATAATACTGACATTCACTTTTAAATTAGTTATTTTTCGATGAAAATGTCACTAAAAATACTTTTGTCGCTCTTTCTTCTTACAGCAATGTTACCACTAAAAGGTTTAGGACAAATTATTTAGAACAAATAAGAATACATTGTTTTAGACTGTTTTTATGCTAGTAAAGTCGCGCTATTCTTATGGAAAACACTAAAAAACATAAGATATAGGTACACTTTTGGGACTATAGCCATTTTTTAAAGTTATGTAGACAAAAATTACAACTTCTCATCTAAAGACAAAAGATTTCTATGTTGGTTTAGCTTGTTATTATTTACTTTGGCAATCTCCTGTCATATTTATGTAAGATACAAAATACGCGTACATATTCAGTACTAAATAATTATCAATAATTAATTTCCTTCAGATGGGTAAGAGACTGTACTATAGAAAGCACAGATCAATTCCCAGGTCTTTAATTGTAACTCAAAGTTAATTTATTATATTCATGCTCCTTTCTATTCCTTGTCTGCGCTAAAAGAGAGATTCCATTCCTTGGGATTATTGCCTAAATAATCAGATGACAGGTCATTTATTAGATTGGTTGCAAAAGTTGACACAATCTCCCTGGTTCAGGCCTTGAGCACCATTTAAACAGGAGGTCTGCACTATCTAACACTTGTGTAGCAACTGGTGTGTACCAATTTTAAAACCTTCATCTGAAAGAGCTCCTTGTATAGAGTATAATGTATATTATACTAGTAAAAAAGACTTCTGTGTTTCTGTGACTGTGACCTAACATTATCAGTAAATTAATTGTCAGATAAATAATAATTACTTCAAATAAGTATTTATGATAAAGTAACACTTAATTAAAGTACAAATTCCAAAATACTACATGCTTGTTTCAGAAGAAACAGGACCACTGCAAGCTATAGTTGTCATGGACAAGGAGTGTACCGGAAGTGCGTGGGCGTTTCCAATCCCGTTTACGTAGTCTATACTATCTACCATAGATAGTATAGACTACGTACCGGGATTGGAAACGCCCACGCACTTCCGGTACACTCCTTGTCCATAAACATCATATAAACTATAGCTTGCAGTGGTCCTGTTTCTTCGGAAACAAGCATGTAGTATTTGAAATTTTTACTTTAATTAAGTGTTACTTTATAATAAATACTTATTTGAAGTAATTATTATTTATCTGATAATTAATGTCTTTATAGGAATATATAATAACAGCATAAGTGTGTCTAGGTCATAATGTAAGGTAATAAAAAATTAATTGATTTTTTTGGACACGGAGTGCGTTTTCAAATGTTCATTCAGGTCTATGGGATCACGTGATCCGTTTCCAATCCCGGTTACGTAGTCTATACTATCTATGATTCCACTGACGAGTAATAAGCCTCGCCTCCTATTAGCTCGTTGCCATAGTAACTATATTCAGTAAACAATAATGGCTTCCTTTCTTCTTCAGTGTATTGTCTGTGTATTGTAGTGTGTTTATAGTATATATTACTATGTGTGTACTATATTATATACTAACTCTGTTTTATAACAGGAGACACTGGAAGTGTTGTGTGGAGAGATGATATCAATAGTGTATGCCTCGATAGACCCAGTGTATTACAAAGTGAAGATGTTATAAGTAAATTAATAAAAGAACAACAAACAGGAAAAGAATGGAGTATTACTCTCTGGTCATCATCTCCTAAAAGTACTGCAGTTATTATAAACAATCTTAATAAGTGTACAGTGAGGAAACTTGATATAGACTACACTTCATTGGACAGTAAGTTTGTATCGATATTATCAGAGATACTAAAAACTAATAAAACAATAAAGAGACTAGAGCTGTACTCCTCTTCACTTACTGGTGGTATCAAACAAGTCAGTGATAGTCTCTTTAATAATAAAACACTTGAAGAGTTAGTGTTGTGTTATGTTACTGGTATCACAGATGAAGATATAACTCACTTATCTACTATGTTATCAAGTAATACAACTTTAAAAGTACTAGAACTCTACAACTGTAACATCACTAATAATGGAGTCCAATATATCTGTGAAGGACTTACTAAAAACCAAACATTGACTGAGTTGGACATCGGACATAATTATCAGATCACTTCAGTTAGTACCAGTACAATAGCAGATCTAATACAAACAACTACATCATTGACAAGACTATATCTCTACGATACTTCATTGAACAATGATGATATCAAGACAATATGTACATCACTTAATAAAAATACTACAATAAGGGAACTAGTCTTATCAAGACAACATAACGAGTATTGTAAGAAGTTAGATAGTTATCAAGTTATTAAAGACAGACTTGTGTTCTGGTAATAGTAAGTAGTTTGTTGTTTATTCTTAATTTGTCTTCTCGCTCACTTTTATTTTCTCTTTAAATTTCTTTTAACTTCATTTTTCATCTTTTATTAACAATTTCTTTCTCTAACAAAACTAGTAGACAATAAAAATAGAGCAGTTTTGCTTGACACTTACTTCTCTAACGTCGCACTTTTTTGTCTCTCTAAACAGCTGGTTACTTGGCGCCTGTAATTATTATTTGTGGGCGGAGCACTATTTTTAACTCCTTTGTACTTGTATATATGCAGTTCTAGTAGAGTATATGAAGACGTCATGCAGTAAGGAACGTACTTGTATCTCATTTTCTAACAAACTAAAGGAGTCATCATGGTCTATCTTATATTCAGAAGATATTGAAGACTACAATTTAACTATAATAATGAGATCAGTTCAGTTGAATAATGAAAATTGTCAACTGCTCAAGTCCAACAATACATATTTCTGAAGTAGAGACGTTTGCTCACTCACATAGTAAATGGTGAGATGATATTAATAGACAACTCTATTAGTCCTATACACTACATTGATATATTAATAATGTAGTTATCCCCTATAGAAAGGATTGGATACTTTATTGATAATAAGAGAGGAACTAAACTGAATACAGTATAATGGACATGAGATCACTGGATGTGGAGGTGAAATATTATGAGATGTAAGTTGAAATAATTGAAGACATTAATTATTACGTCTCCTCTCTCTTATTAGCTAGACTAAGTACAAAGGTTTGCAAATGTCATCTATTGTGCAACAAAGTCAAGGTATAGACATGTGGGTGTGGTTATAACATTAGTTGTGGAGATTGGAACTGTTAATGTGAATATTTATGAAGTTAATATGAACCTACTTAAAAAATAACTGTCCTATTCCATTTATATAAGTCTATTGTATATGACATTTTGAAGCTTAATAACCATTGTTTTATATAATAATATATGTAGTATTGTATATGATGACCATATACAAGACTACATATGATATTATATAAAACCCTTTTCTACTATGTGAGCTGGAATAACATCCTCCACAATGATATCTAGAATAGCACTAGTTATCATGTTCTGTTGAGGTTGACCTCTGTAGTATTGTTCACTTTTATTGTCATCATTAAAATCAGTTATTTGTGTTTGATGACTGAAGAATAAGACTGACAGAAATTGATTTTGATTGCTTCCTTTTCTCTTTTTCACTTTGAAATGCTTTAAATAGTGACCCATGTAGCTAATATTATGAAAATACTCACTGGTTTATCTATAAACAAAAATTCATTGAAAAAAGATTATTGACATTATTTTTAAAGGACTATACTGACATATAAACAACAAAAGTGCACTGTTTATTATCATAATTATTAAAACATGATGACATGGCCTCTGCTCACTGTACAGGGATCACATGCTCTGTGTTAACTCTATTATAAAATTAGCACTCTCTTATCATGAGTTACGTACTTCTTCATGGACACAATCTAGTTTGAGCCTATTAACTTGATTAGATGTAAGCTAAAGTATAAAAGCTATAGTCAATAGTCCAATGTCAATTGTTACATCACTTATAAAGTATAATCAAATATAGTATAGTATGAGGAATTCCAAGGGATGTTGATTGTTGAGAAGAACTATAAATTAAAATTGAAAATATAATAAATTAACAACACACAAAGGTTAATAAAACATCATTGTAAACTCAAAAAATCGCATACAACTTCAACTTCTTTTCCAGTAACTGAGTACCTAGCTTTGACTTGTATTTCTGTACGTATACCACTAAAGTCCATTATAACAAACACTTTATGATCTTCTCTGGGAATGTTATCAGGATTTGAGATATCAATGGACAAGTTTCCCAATTTTATGAACACAAAATTGATCATTTTTAATAGTTCCTTATCATATCAAAGTATATTATTGTTGTATTTTTGATGTATTCTATAACACATAAAATCATAACATAATTGACTTTAAAGATGTTAATGTCACAGTAATCCACTGGAGTTTCAAAGATTGAAGAAGGTGTGGAGTGACCACCTTTTCATAGAATAAAACCATACAAGTGAACACATAACACTGGCTAAGAAGTTATTCATTGGGTATGCTTCTATCATTACTTTCCTCCCTATGTTCTAGCCTGGTATTTTGAGTAACAAAAAGTACATATATAATCAAATATCTTTATGAGAACAACTTACATTCATCTCTGTCTTCATGTTACTTTGTATAGCTAAGTATCATCTTACATACTTTAGCTGTCAACAGGTGTACCACAAATGAATGCTTTACCTAGATTAATTAGTAATAGCATAATAATTAAACCACACCCTCACCTCCTAGTTTTTCAACCTCCTTCACAATAATATCAGTTAGTTCACTTGAAAAATAAAAGTTTAATTAGTAAATAATTAAGAGGTGCTTACCGAAAATGATTATTGCATGGTAGAGCATTACTGTAAGGGCTAATGACTGTGATAATTGGTTTAGTGAAGTCTCATCCTATGAGTGTCATGTGATAGTCACATGATAGCATTGTATTATGCAATTAAACCTTAAATCCTGCTCCTCTAAGATGAGCTCTAGCTGCAGACTGTTCAATATATAATATTATAATATAATTATTAAACACTCACTCTTTTCATCCACAAATGATCTTCTTTCTTTCCAGTTAATGCATTGCTATTTACCTGCAAATTATAATACAACAGTGAAGAACAACTTAATGGGTACCTTTAAACTAAGAGAAGTGTCTAAAGACAGGAATGCTTCAAAAGAATGATATATTATTTGTGTCAGATACTATTATTCATGGCATGTGTAATTGCAACAACACCCATTTCATGAATTTCTGATAAAACATTCCTGCCATATCATACGTCGTCAAATGTCTCTCGATATCTCTAAGTTGCAATTCGTAGTTCTATTTTATTATGTATTGCTGTTCTCTATTTAGTAGTAGTTCGACTAATCTTAGCTGGCTACTAAAACTTAACATTAACTTTACTTTGGATTGACTGACATTTCTTGTAGTTTATTTTTAAAGTTAAGATTTATTAAAAAAAAAAAAAAACATGTTGTGTTGCCCAAACGATTCCTACTCGCTCACCCACTCAGGCTTCCACTTAGGCTCCAGGATTCCCTGCTATTGCTAGCTGGGACCGCCACCTGGCTTGGTAACCCTCGTCTTCGCGAGGTAATCCTGGCTGGAGCATCGCCCTAACTTAAAAACCAGCCGTACGGGATTCCAGCTCTTAGGGAATGTCGCATTCAGGAACCGGGAACCAAAATACACCAGCCTCATCTCGTTTAAAGGGAGACTACCAGCCCTATCCTAGTCGGCCTTTCGGATACTCCGTAGAGTATGCTGGTAACCATCTCAGAGGTCTGATGCATTGCAGAACGCTGGCCCACAAACACAACCTATCCAAGGTGGTTTCATTTCCTTTTATATGTACTGCAGATTTTGTCTTCAATCTCTTGTGGGGCGGCTCTGTGTACGCTTATGAATCTCATTAACGGTACCCGATGACTATCATCGATGAATTAAAAAGATTGTTGAAAATTAGTTCTACTTAAGCAAACTAGAACAACATTACTAATTATAATAATTTTTATCATATCTTAATTTTATAGGGCTTGAAAAAAATAAAATCATTACCTAAACACTCTTCATTATCTAAATTTAATAACAGCTCCTTTAGTTCTTCAAGTCCTCCAGCTTTGGATAACTTTCTTCAGTTTAATGGCTATTGACTTACCTTGTCGTAGCTATAATTAGCTAATTATATAGGGTCAACTAAGACTGTTTATATAACAACAATTAATACAGAAATGGAATTCATAATTTTATATCTCAATTTTATAAGAAGTGGTGGCATAACTTTTAAGCTTTTAAAAAGTGCAATGGTACATCAAGAGAAGTCAGATAAATAATAAGTTATAAGGACAACGTTAAAAATACCAGTTAAACAGGTTTGGGATATAATAAATCTATATTATCAGTAGCAACAAGGGACAGGGGTCAACTCCCTTCTGGAAGTGGAGATATAAAGGAAAGAGGTGAGGCTCCATTTTATCTCTCTTTAGTAGGTGTAAGTCCTTCAGGTACTTCTAATATTAACTTCTCAATTGTACACTGATCTTGTTGAAGGGACAATGTCCTGATCTTTGGTAGTTTGTTAATGCCTTTGCCATTATGATGTCCATATACACTTGAATGACCTGAATCATTTTCTTCAGACTGACCATATAGTATACAGATAGTATTCACCTCATCTGTTAGGTAGTCCATGTAGTGAGACATATAATAGATGACATAGACAGTGGATGTTCCTATTGCCTGCAGTTTACAATTTTTATATAAAAAGTGCATGTATATTGAACCTTCATCTGATTGATAGAAAAGCATGAATGGATCTTGTTGAATGATTTTGCTGCATTAACAGTAGTAACCTATGTTACTGGTGATTGAGTGTACAAAAATACAATTTTGCAACATATATTACTGTTACTGATATAGAACTATTAAGTATTGTTTTCTGTGAATGAAGAATTGTGTCTATTCTGATATTTCACTATCCTTACAAGTTTATAAATGGCACTGCCTACTTTTAATGTAGTTTTCATACATACAGTGTTAAATAACAGATTTAGCTACATACATCTTATCTAATGTTTTTATACCTATACCTGAACAACTGGACACTTAGTTCTATTAAACATAACAATTGATGTCATAAATGTTATTTGTTACAATATGTTTTGACTAATGATGTTGAAGTCTTTGTTATGTGAATACATAAAGGTTGGCATGTTTTGTTACATCAATAGTCTGAAGAGCCTTTAGTACTATATTAGTAGTAACTTCATTTAATATAGATTTTTCTAATAATTTACCTATAATGTAATATCGAGTGCACATTCTTTCAGTATTTCACACACTAAACACACTATACACTTATATACTATATAATTTTACTAATTACTCTATTTCTAAAACTAGCTATAACTATATATGACATAATCTAATACACACATGTAGACATGTAAGGACCATCTACAGTTAAACTGACCAGACAGATATTTACACACCCAAGGGAAAGAGTCTGATACAATTAGACTCTGTCTGAGGCTATGACCTAATAGTCTTGTCCCCAGACTACCACACTCTAAACTGTTTTTTGTTTGTTTTGTTTTAAACTGTTTTAGTTATTGTCTTCTGTTCCTCCTCCTCTCCCTCTCTCCCTCTCCCTCTCTCTCAGGTATTCTGTGAACCAGGTAATATCACAGAGAATGGAGTACTGGCATTTATCAAACATGTTATATTTCCTATACTTTCGGGAAGAGGTATCCATTCTTTGAATCTAATAATTATCTTCCGTATTAATCTGGTCATCCGTTAGAATTTATCATTGAACATGAAGAGAAACATGGAGGGATTATTAAAATACACTGTTTTATCAAGATCTTGAAGATGATTATGCTAAACAAGAACTCTATCCACTTGATCTGAAAAATGCTGTAGCTAGAGCAAATATATAAGTAATCTTTATATATTGTATAATGTCATATACATAATGTATTTTGTTTAGCTTTTAGAACCTATAAGGGTTAAATTTAATTCATCTCCTAAACTTCAAAAACTAAGAGATTTAGCCTATCCTGATGGTGAAAGTATGTCACATGACTTGTATATGATGATCATATGATTCTTTAGAGTCTGAATCTGCAAAGAAAGGGGGTGAGGCTGCAGTAGGTACTCGTTCATTGATATATCTCGTCTTGATCTCCGAGTGGGTCATCTTGTGTCTGTTTGAAAAGGTATTACCTGTTAGTTCCTATCTGTCCGTTTTTAATACGTTTATGTGTCCATTTTATGTACTTGTCTGCCCATTTAGCATCCAGATGCTGATAGTCTGTATGTTGAGAAGATTGACGTGGGAGAGAAAGGTTAGTATTCATTAGTAACAATCTGTCCATTTGTTTTTATACCATTGATCCATTCATTTGATTGATATATTTGTCCATCCATCTGTCCATATCTTAGTCATCTGTCCATTTCCTTTCTATAGAGTCACGTACTGTAGTTAGTGGTTTAGTAAAATATTTTTGAGCTAAAAGAAAGAAAGTTGTAGTACTTGTTGTAATCTGAAGCCAGTCAAGATGAGAGGTGTGGTTTATGACACATGTACATGTACTTGTAGATATAACATAGTCTATGTCTATTATAATGAAAGTGAAAGTTGTTATGCTACAAGTTAAAATACAAAAATTACTATTGTCTGTTATGATTGTCTAAATTATAAAGTTAAGAGATATACAGTGATTATCCGGTTTCCATGGTTACCAAGTTCATCCTGTGCAAAATGACCAAATAACAGTCAATGTATTTATTTATAAATTATGATCATGATAAAAATGAGTTCCTTTATTATTATTATTATTATTATTATTATTATTATTATTATTATTATATAGGTATGAGTCACAGGCAATGCTCTTAGCTGCTGATAGGTTAGTTAAAATGTCACTTTGTGTTGTAATGATGATATTGTTAAGCATACTTCACTAACATTTTTTTAACCCTTCATAACCTGTTATAACCCCTTGGTAATGTATTATTCAAACTTCACTTAACTATGATGTTATAATGTGATTTTCCTCTATAGCAATGACAAGGTAGAGACGTTGGAACCTCCTCTAGAATCTGTACCTGGAGAACGTGTGTTTGTTGAAGGATATGACCAAGAAGGTATGAGATTTTTCTATTAAATGAGTGGTGGAGATATTGTCTCTGTCCTCTCCTTGTAACTAGAACCTGATGAACAACTGAACACAAAGAAAAGATATTTAAAACTATACAGGTATTAGAGAACTAGTGTAACTAGATTATGACAGATGAGGAACAGATTCTCAGGATGACTCTCTCTCTCTCTCTCTCTCTCTCTCTCTCTCTCCAGCCTGACCTCTCTACATCTCCTAACTGTATAGTCACTTATAAAGATATTCCATTACAAACTGCTCAAGGAGAAGTTCATGTATCCAGTCTAACAGGTGCTAAGATCAGATAAGAGGATAATCAGTGATAATAGGGTTTAATTATTAATGAATTATTTTACTAACTGCTTGGATATTAAAATCATAGTGTCTTTTGAGTGCAATAATAGTATTATATTTTAATATATTATGTTTTGATGATTAAACATTACATCATAATTTATTGAGTTATTTATTCATCATATAATAGCACTGATTTTTTCAACTACATACATGTTAACTAAACAAAATTCAATTTAAACAGAATTAGTACATAAGTATAATTTACTGAACTTGTTATTATTGTTGATATATACAATGTACATAGGTATTAAGTCATTAGCCCCACCTCCTTTTAGACTATCATTTTGAGGGCTAGCTTGCTTAAACTAAACTTAGTGACACCATGTAATGATCGGTATAAAGAAGTTTTCTGAACACAATATAAAACTAAAAATATTTAGATGTAGATGTCTCTTATCAGTTATAATTTTAATATATGGTTTGGTTTTAGTCATATAATACAATAATATACTATAATAGTTATTGGACTATCTCCTATCATATATGATGGGTATATGAAGCAGTGATCAAATAAAAATAAAATAATTGACTTTGTATAGTAAAACAGTGAATGGATCTTCAACTGATTAATGTAGTCTCGCGTAGCCCAGCCCCTCCCTCTCGGGCTAGCTCACGCGAGACACTATATTGATATATTGAATGTTGACTGAACTAATTCTATGGAGAAGGTGAGTATCATAGCTTTATTGATCAGAGACCACACGGACTATGGCCAAACAAGATGACAACGATAACTGGAATACCTGAAGGCAGGTTGAGATTTAGTTATATTCATAGACCACTATACAATATTCATATTACAATATTCATATGTTTGATGCAACCACACCCTCTCTAGACTAAGTGACCTCTGCGAGTACGAGTTCTCCCTAAAACTGGAAAAGAAGCTGGCCACAACAAAGTGAGATACAATACTTGATAGAATTGTTATTAGTTTTTGATTCTATCTATTTTCAGGTATTTCTCCTAGTAAATATGAAACTACTCAATTTATTAGCTGATATTAATGACAAGTGGTATGAGATTGGTGCATCAATAAAGGTTCTCAGAATGTTTTAAATGGTTTAACAAGTAGTCAGTTAAGTAATACTTACAAAACTTGATCAAGTCATTGAGAGCTGGTTACTACTACACTGATCACATCTTCTTACCTGGGGAACAGTGATTAATGCTATTAAGAGTCCTATTTGTTAATAATATCAAGAAAGCTACTGAAATACATGAACACTTAACTAAAGGTAATTAGAACATTGTGTTTTATTAGATCTAATAAAATGCAAATATAATTAATAGAGGACATTGATATACCAAGTTTAAGAAAGAGAAAACAAGATGTTCAAAACAATGGAATTAAAACAAAAACATGAAAAAATTGATCTTAATATAGGTATAATTTAATGTTAGTAGTAGATATATAATATTAATATTTATATATGTATTTTGAACTCTTATCCTTTCCAGCTTGTCAAATGTTACAGAAACACTCTGATAGTCTCTCATCACTTGCACTTCCTATGGAGATTGTTCAGATGTTGTATACAGAGAGAGTGATCTCTAAGGAGACATTAGATGCAAGTCAATAGATTGGGAAATGTACTAGGAGATGGTCCATTGAAAGCAATACATGCTACAGTGTCTGAGGAACCGAGCAAACTAAGGGTACTTACTAGTATCTTATTGAAATCTGAACAAACAGTACCTGTTGCTAATGATATACTCAAAGAATATCGTAAGTGTTGTTGATAAATTTTACAATAAATTATTCACCTTACTTTTTTATATCTGTAGATCAAACCTTTCCTTACAAAGTCACTCTTCAGCGCACATATCAATATGATTTTGATCAAATGAAGTGACATTTGGTAATCTTATTGAAACTGTTGCACCTCTCATTGCTAAAGGTGTTCCTTCACTTGAAAACTAAAAAAGTATCTTGGGAGATGTTTCCGAGAGCTAAAACCTCAATTAGGTAAAGCTAATCATTTTGATCATGTGATGGAGATTGTGGAAAACAAATGTACCATAATTAATGTTTGCTGTTTGGAGGCTATTGTTGATCACTATAATATCACTGAGGCTAAACAGCACATCACAGAGTTCAAGACAACACTTGATGCATTTTGCCAAAAAGTTAAACTTAGTGTATGTTGTAAAGAAAGCTTCAAGAGAATCTTGTCATCTCATCACCTTACTTGTGAGACTATTGAGTTTGTTTTGGAGTGGAAGACAGATGAACACACTCTTAATGATATTAGAGACTTGCTATCAAAAGCTTTTGAAGATTTAGTGAGTAACGTCCAAATTAAAGTTTATTAATGAAGGCAACTCTATCGTTGTTACCCTGCTATGCTCCACACCATATGATGGATATCTATTAGTGACAGCAAATGAAAATCTTGACTTATTGAAGGAGATGGGATTGCTCAAGTAACAATAGGCTATGACATCATTTATGATAAACATCAAAGAGACAAGGTAAGAGATGTGTATTATTAGACAACAGTTACTACATGTGTTGTTTATTGATATATAGGAGGTTAGACCTATTGTAGAGAGAGTACAAGGAGTTGAGAAGTCAACTTGAACTACGACAAACCATCAGTAAAAAGATGACTTTACAAATATCATCTGTAGCCCAACAAAGTGAAGGTATTTGTCCATGTAGCAATAATCACTGTTTATTTAATATAGCTGTCTATTATATGATATATCTGATTTAAAATTCAATGTTTCTATGTAGAAAGAAAACAAATGAAAAGAAAAAACAATCAAAGATTTGACATCACTTTTAAAAATGGAAGGAAGGTATTATTAATAGAATAGATATCACTAACATAGTCTGTGTTACTGATTTATTAATATATAATTATAATTAATAATTATTTAGTTATTAAGAAGAGTTACTGTCAGTTTCTACAGAGAGACAAAAAGAGTTGGAGACACTACAGGAAGTAATAAAGTCATTGACATTACGATTAAGAGAGAGAAACAAACAGTTTGAGGCATTAGGCAGAACTTAAAAGGTAACTGGTATTAGTCCATTCTCATTATATGACATTTGTTACTAGATCTAGCATTTATATCAAAGGTTCATAAAACAAACTAACCCAGGAACAAACAAACAAAATCTAGCCAAGAAGAGTCCACACATAAAACTACAGGTATTTATATAATATAACTGCTACACATCTTGTTAATGACAAATATTAATATACTGACTGTGTCTTAGTTGACTCCACCTATAATGGACATAAGTAATAAGATATCATTATAACCTTGTTATGATAGAACCACATTGTATGTGTATAAGAGAGATGTAGCCTTCCTTAATGATACATGTGTGGTGACTGTTTCAATATTTACAAGTAGACTATTTTGATGATAAAATTTTAGCAAAATCTGAAACTGTTTGTCAAGTTTTATTCATATTGGTTATATGGTATAGTTTCATTCTCAGATCCTCAACACATTGTCCTTTCAGATAACTACAATAGTTTGAATCTAATAAGATCTAAAACATTTTTGAATACTGTTGTTTTGAGGATTATAAATAAGATAGTACATGGTGCATCTGATTCAAATTGTTACTCCTAGTATTATCAGTGTGACATCAGTGATCATATGATTATGTGGAAAAACACATAATTGCTATAATTTGATGTCTCTCAAGATGACTAATATAGCCAAACTTGTTTACTGATGTCAACTGATTTCTTTTCTCACAAACTCCATGTGTAATGTGACCATCAGCTACTTTCATGTGACCATTAATATATGATTGTATGGGATTGAGATGTCACAACTAATGACACTAGGAACAAGAATTTGAAGCAAATACAACAGACTACCTTTTTGTTTGGTAGTCTGGGGACGAGACTATTAAAACTCAGTGTCAACGGTATGAATAGTTACATAGAAAATAATTTAGACATGGTGCACTATGACACCTAGTTGAACAAATTTAGACTTGTTTAGTTCAAGTAGAGAATGTCTTCCATATTAAAGTCATATTCTTCAAGCATATAGAACATAAATATTACAAAGCTGATTACAATTTGATCTCCATTGTCAATTATTTTAACTGACAAGTACCATATATATTAATATTTGATAATATAGTACCATATATAGTATGGGTCAGGTCAGCCTCTTTGAGGAAGGATCTTTGTAGCACACACATATTTATGTAAACCATGTGTTAATTTTTTATTATATCTTAATATTAATAATCAACTCAGCCCCATTCTCTTGAGTTAGTTTGCATTGTAAGACTACAACATAATGTTTTTTATTGAGTTAAATCAACATGACTAAATGAAAGATTATTGTAATACAATAAAACAAGAAAGGACAAAGAAGTCAATATTTCATAATGAAACATCTAATGATGTTTGTTTGTAGATCCTGCACTTTAGATCAAAGCAGTTTTCAGCACACACCCACCATAAAAACAATGTGGTTTGTCAGATACAAGTTCCAATAGACTGTGGTTGTATCAGGAATGCTGGAAAGGACATATAGTATAGACTACCAACCCTTCCTCTCTAAGCAAAGGGGCTGGCCTTACCAGACTATCTGTTACTATAACTGCAATAAATTCATAATAAATAATTTAATATATCAAGGAAAGAGTCAAATCAATTGATAACTCATTTTTATTTGTAATTTCTTCTACTTTTGTTTATATCTATTAACATGTACTGTTCATATATGTTACTGTACTTAACCACACCCACCAAACATTTTTGTGATGAGAGAGCATTCCTATGTACAAATTAGTAGGTAGAGAGATACATAATTTCCTCATGTAACAAAACATATCAACTCAATTCAGGACTCAATGAAAATAGAATGTAATAATATTTACAATACATATTATAAAGACATTGTAGTCTTGTGTCACCTGATATTACTGTAACATTGGACCACACAAGATAAGACAACTCAGACTGTTCATTTCAATTTTCTATTCTTTACCGTATTGACAACTATTATCAAATGAACTTCACACACTTCACTTACTATAACAACAAAAGTAGATGTGTGTGCTAGACAATATGACTTACTGTAGCTAGAACTTAAAACCAACTAAGAGTAAAGGTAGTAATTTAAGAAGTATCTCAGTAAATTCCACTGACAAGATAATAAGCACCGGCTCCTATTAGCTCGTTGCCATAGTAACCATATTCAGTAAACAGTAATGACTTCCTTTCTTTCTTCAGTGTATTGTCCAGTGTATTGTAGTGTGTTTATAGTATATATTACTATGTGTGTACTATACTATATATACTAACTCTTGTTTTATAACAGGAGACACTGGAAGTGTTCAGTGGTATGATGTTGTTATCAATATTGTTATACTCACTAGTCCAAGTGTATTACAAAGTAAAGATGTTATAAGTAAATTAATAAAAGAACAACAAACAGGAAAAGAATGGAGTATTGATCTCTTCTCATCATCTCCTGAAAGTACTGCAGTTATTATAAACAATCTTAATAAGTGTACAGTGTGGAGACTTAATATAATCAGACACTTCATTGGACAGTAAGTGTGTATCGATATTATCAGAGATACTAAAAACTAATAAACAATAAAGACACTAGTGCTGGGGACTTCTCTTCACTTACTGGTGGTATCAAACAAGTCAGTGATAGTCTCTTTAAATAACAAAACACTTGAACAGTTAGTGTTTGTCTCATGTTACTGATATCACAGATGAAGATATAACCTCCTTATCTACTATGTTATCAAGTAATATAACTTTAAAAGTACTAGAACTCTCCAACTGTAACATCACTGATAATGGAGTCCGATATATCTGTGAAGGACTTACTAAAAACACAAACATTGACTTCGTTTAACATCGGAAGTAATCGTCAGATCACTTCAGTTAGTACCAGTACAATAGTAGATCTAATACAAAACAACTACATCATTGATAACACTATCTCTCTACTATACTTCACTAAACAATGATGATATCAAGACAATATGTATATCACTTAATAAAAATACTACAATAAGGGAACTATGGTTATCACCACCAAACATAAAGAGTATTGTAAGATGTTAGACACTTATCAAGTTATTAAAGACAGACTTAAGTTTTGGTATTAGTAAGTAGTTTGTGTTTATCTTAATTTGTCTTCTCGCTCACTTTTATTTTCTCTTTAAATTACTCTTCACTTTTTTATCTTCCTTCATTAACAATTTATTTCTCTAACAAAACTAGTAGACAATTAAAACAGAGCAGTTTTGCTTGACACTTACTTCTCTAACGTTGCACTTTTTTTGTCTCTCTAACAGTTGGTTCTTGGCGCCTGTAATTATTATTTGTGGGCGGAGCACTATTTTTTAACTCCTTTGTGCTTGTATATATGCAGTTCTAGTAGAGTATATGAAGACGTCATGCAGTAAGGAACGTACTTGTATCCCATTTTCTAACAAACTAAGGAAGTCATCATGGTTAATATGAACCTACTTAAAAAAATAACTGTCCTATTCCATTTATATAAGTCTATGTATATGACATTTTAAAGCTAATAACCATTGTTTTTATAATATATATGTAGTATTGTATATGATGACCATATACAAGACTACATATGATATTATATAAAACCCAGGCTTTTCTACTATGCCGAGTGGAATAACATCCTCCACAATGATATCTACTAGAATATCGCTAGTTATCATGTTCTGTTGAGGTTGACCTCTGTAGTATTGTTCACTTTTATTGTCACTTTAAAATCAGTTATTGTGTTTGATGACTGGAAGAATTAAGACTGACAGATATTGATTGCTTCCTTTTTCTCTTTTTCACACTCTGAAAATGCTTTAAATAGTGACCTTGTATGTAGCTAATATTATGAAAATATACTCACTGGTTTATTCTATAAACAAAAATTCCGTGAAAAAAGATTATTGACATTATTTTTTAAAGGACTATACTGACATATAAAGACAAAAGTGGACTGTTTATTATCATAATTATTAAAACATGATGACATGGCCTCTGCTCACTGTACAGGGATCACATGCTCTGTGTTAACTCTACTATAAAATTAGCACTCTCTTTATCATGAGTTATACGTAACTTCTTCATGGACACAATCTAGTTTGAGCCTATTCACGTTTGATTAGTGTAAGCTAAGTATAAAAGCTATAGTCCAATAGTCCAATGTCAATTGTTACATTCACTTATAAAAGTATAATCAAATATAGTATAGTATGAGGAATT